>NW_028172702.1:160746-233246 GCF_963971535.1 Notolepis coatsorum
GTGTTGTCTCTCCTGGGGGGGTGTTGTCTCTCCTGGGGGGGTGTTGTCTCTCTGGGGGGTGTTGCTCTCTCCTGGGGGGGGGGGGGTGTTGTCTCTCCTGGGGGGGGTGTTGTCTCTCCTGGGGGGGGGTGTTGTCTCTCCTGGGGGGGGGGTGTTGTCTCTCCTGGGGGGGGGTGTTGTCTCTCCTGGGGGGGGGTGTTGTCTCCTGGGGGGGTGTTGTCTCTCCTGGGGGGGGTGTTGTCTCTCCTGGGGGGGGGGGGGTGATGTCTCTCCTGTGGGGGGGTGTTGTCTCTCCTGGGGGGTGATGTCTCTCCTGGGGGGGGTGTTGTCTCTCCTGGGGGGGGTGTTGTCTCTCCTGGGGGGGGGTGTTGTCTCTCCTGGGGGGGTGTTGTCTCTCCTGGGGGGGGTGTTGTCTCTCCTGGGGGGGTGTTGTCTCTCCTGGGGGGTGTTGTCTCTCCTGGGGGGGGTGTTGTCTCTCCTGGGGGGTGTTGTCTCTCCTGGGGGGGTGTTGTCTCTCCTGGGGGGGTGTTGTCTCTCCTGGGGGGGGTGTTGTCTCTCCTGGGGGGGTGTTGTCTCTCCTGGGGGGGGTGTTGTCTCTCCTGGGGGGGTGTTGTCTCTCCTGGGGGGTGATGTCTCTCCTGGGGGGGGTGTTGTCTCTCCTGGGGGGTGATGTCTCTCCTGGGGGGGGTGTTGTCTCTCCTGGGGGGGGGGTGTTGTCTCTCCTGGGGGGGGTGTTGTCTCTCCTGGGGGGTGATGTCTCTCCTGTGGGGGGTGTTGTCTCTCCTGGGGGGGGGGTTGTCTCTCCTGGGGGGGGGTGTTGTCTCTCCTGGGGGGGGGTTGTCTCTCCTGGGGGGGGTGTTGTCTCTCCTGTGGGGGGGTGTTGTCTCTCCTGGGGGGGGTGTTGTCTCTCCTGGGGGGGGTGTTGTCTCTCCTGGGGGGGGTGTTGTCTCTCCTGGGGGGTGTTGGTCTCTCCTGGGGGGGGGGGGGGTGTTGTCTCTCCTGGGGGGGGTGTTGTCTCTCCTGGGGGGGTGTTGTCTCTCCTGGGGGGGGGTGTTGTCTCTCCTGGGGGGGGTGTTGTCTCTCCTGGGGGGGGGGGTGTTGTCTCTCCTGGGGGGGTGTTGTCTCTCCTGGGGGGGGGTGTTGTCTCTCCTGGGGGGGGGGGGGTGATGTCTCTCCTGTGGGGGGTGTTGTCTCTCCTGGGGGGGTGATGTCTCTCCTGGGGGGGGTGTTGTCTCTCCTGGGGGGGGGTGTTGTCTCTCCTGGGGGGGGTGTTGTCTCTCCTGGGGGGGTGTTGTCTCTCCTGGGGGGGGTGTTGTCTCTCCTGGGGGGGTGTTGTCTCTCCTGGGGGGTGTTGTCTCTCCTGGGGGGGGTGTTGTCTCTCCTGGGGGGTGTTGTCTCTCCTGGGGGGGTGTTGTCTCTCCTGGGGGGGTGTTGTCTCTCCTGGGGGGGGTTGTTGTCTCTCCTGGGGGGGTGTTGTCTCTCCTGGGGGGGGTGTTGTCTCTCCTGGGGGGGTGTTGTCTCTCCTGGGGGGTGATGTCTCTCCTGGGGGGGGTGTTGTCTCTCCTGGGGGGTGATGTCTCTCCTGGGGGGGGTTGTTGTCTCTCCTGGGGGGGGGGTGTTGTCTCTCCTGGGGGGGGTGTTGTCTCTCCTGGGGGGTGATGTCTCTCCTGTGGGGGGGTGTTGTCTCTCCTGGGGGGGGGTTGTCTCTCCTGGGGGGGGGTGTTGTCTCTCCTGGGGGGGGGTTGTCTCTCCTGGGGGGGGGTGTTGTCTCTCCTGGGGGGGGTGTTGTCTCTCCTGGGGGGGGTGTTGTCTCTCCTGGGGGGGGTGTTGTCTCTCCTGGGGGGGGTGTTGTCTCTCCTGGGGGGGGTGTTGTCTCTCCTGGGGGGGGTGTTGTCTCTCCTGGGGGGGGTGTTGTCTCTCCTGGGGGGTGTCCATCGGCCCACCGCGGGGCAAGGACGCGTGTATACTTTCCGCAACGGATTTCGGTTTCCGGGTTCCTCTGATTGGCCGCGACCCCCACGTGACGCGCCGCCCTATCCACCGCTGCTGCTGCCGCTGCCCTGTGTGTTGACGCGCGCAAGGCATGGACTTGACTGCCGGCCGTGAGATATGAAGACAGAGCCGCAAATTGAACATGCAGTGAGTCTGCGACGACAACAACCCAATAATCAACACTCGAAACAGCTATTACCAGACAAGTGGTGTCTGCTTCGATGCAGACCAGAGAAAGACTTTTGTCTTGTTTACATCAGGTTCATTCATTCATTCATTCTCCTCCCGATGTGTTCGTTCAACTCAGACCAGCCGCTCTATCGGAGATAGGATGACAGCGTGTCATGTTTTGTATATGTTTATTATTCCGAATAGATCTACACGGGCTTATAGCCTATAATACGTGACATTTGAAGCAGGCACCACTGCTGTTGTAATTGTCTGGCAATAGCTGTTTGAGTGTTTATTATTACTGCCTTCCTATACCCAGTTAAAATTGTCTTCATATCTCTATATACAACAGCAGTGGTGCCTGCTTCAGATGTCACGTATTATAGGCTATAAGCCCGTGTAGATCTATTCGGAATAATAAACATATACAAAAAAAGACACAAGGACACCAGCGTGACTTCCTCTGTGCGACCTGAGACATGGGCGCTGTGCGGTTCCTGTTTGACAAGTGTAATACAGGCTCCAGCAGCCTAGGGGGCAGCGTGGGCGTCGACTGTCACGTGTAGCACAGTGGTCCTCCAACCCCCTGACCCGCTGATGTCACTTCCTGCCAAACTATATAGGATATTTGTGGAGACAATAGTGGACAAAGTACACAAGTCCTTTACTTAAATAAAAAAAAAATTATATTCTGATAGATTAATAAACCTGGACCACTCTCTGGGGGCTACTGGGCACACAGAGGTGAAATATCAATCTTCTTGTCTGAAGATGTAAAAAGAAAAAAAAATGTATTGCCTAAAACGTTGGAATGTTCCTTTTAAGTATCAAAAGTTGCATCAAGCACATGGCTATATTTCACACTTAGGTCTTGCATACCGCATGCGTGGTCTGAAACAAATGTTGTATAAACACAGATACACCAATTGACAAATACAGACTGTACGTATTTATCGGAGGCTCCACTGGCTCCAAGTACATTTAAGCACTACCATATGAGAGGGAAATACTGTACGGCGTCGGCTTACAGCGCTAATAACCGTGATATGGCACAACCTGGAGTCTGTTATTGCATTTAGTTTCATCCTATGTTACATTCTGGCTTGTTGACAAAATCTGAACCCCTCGGGTCCTCTGGCCAGGGGCTTTGGGCCGTCCCTTGGTCTAGATTAAAAATCAAAGGGTGATCAAGCCTTTGTGGTCTTGGGCCCCCAACAATGTGGAAATACCCTTCCTGAATATATCAAAAAGGCAACATCAGTTTCATAAAAAAAAAACCCACAAAGATAGCTCTTCTCCCAGGCGTTTGTGTATAAACTGCCGTGTTCTCCTGTTGTTTGTTGTTTTTATCTCAGTATATTGTATGTGCATGTTTTCCTTGTTATTTCACTACCTTTGTATGTAAATCACCTTTGTCAGTCATTTAACACTTTCAGTGCCGGCCATTAACACATTCCCCGCCGGAAACGGCTTAAGACGGGTTTCAAGTTCATGCGAATTCTGCCAGATCACGGCGTACGATGTTATTCTGATCATATTTCATATTTTCGCCATGGTATTCATATTTCACTCACGGAGGATTATCTGATGCTGCGGGACTCAGCACAACTCTGTAACGCTTCAATACTGCCACCTGGTGGCTGATCGGCGAGGTTGCCAAACCGGATATCCCCCTTTGTTGCTCGGTCCGTCTCCTAATTCCGTCCGGTCACTCGTTTATCGTCGCCGGACTCAAGACACACACCGTGGATATGGATCGTTGCCATAACTCAATAATCCACATGATTTGGGCGTATATTAGTATTATACAAACCGGAACTGGATCGCCTCGATCCACATCACATAACTGGGATCTGTTTGCTCCACTCTCATCGCCCAACGCTACGAGAAGCTGCCGTGAGTTTCAGCGTTTTTCTTTATTATTAACCATACAAACTGCTCTGATCTATATATCACCCATACTACATGAAGCATTTAACGACTATCACGGAATTATAAACGACCGTCCGTCCCCCCCCCCCCCCTCCGTTCACCCGCGCATGATCAGTCATAACGTTTAGGACCATGTACAGTTGAAATTTTTTATATAGCGTGGATCGGCAACAAACTGCATTTGATTATCTAATGCAGTGGTTCCCAAAGTCGGGGTCGCGACCCAAAGTTGGGCCGCGAGCAGCCACGGGTGGGCCGCGAGATGATTTAAAAAAAATTTAAAAAATAAATAAATTTTTTTTTTTTTTTTTTGTCAGGCCACTGAACTTAGAAGCAGGCCAGGACAGTGTTTCTAGTTGTATTCTAAAATTCTATTCTATTGTATTCTAAAATGTGACTATATGGTTTTATATTAACTTAATAAATAAACAAAAACGAAAAATCTACTTATTTCAACGAACATTTCAAACTAAATAACAGATTATGCACATAAAACGCTGAAAACAACCGAAGCAACAATAGTATTTTAATGAGGCTATTATTATTATCGTTATTATTTTGCAACAAGTTAGCCCTCTCATAAATAGCACATATAAATGAATAACTAACTTAATAGGATTGAAGTGATATTTGGCTTAAAAAATCGGTCGCCTGGCAAAAAAAAAGAAAAAAAAAGCCTGACGATGTGCATTGGGCCGCGGCTCTCTGACGCCTTATTTTCTGGGCCCTGGCCTGAAAAGTTTGGGAACCCCTGATCTAATGTATGCATTTGTGCCTATATCCCACGTTCTGGGAAATACTGCAGAAAACGATAAAAACATATTTATACTCTAGACGGTATTTTCATATGAATGTGTGAATGAAAAAGTAAAACGTTCCTACATCCTGAACGATAGATAATCGATGTTGAATGGGCCATAGTAATGTCAATTTAGCAATACAATTTAAAAAGTTATAGCCCTGCAAAGAAGGTGAACATCTCCATAGACTTAAAGTGGTGGCAGAGATCAAACATTGATGGATATAAGCGTGGCAGAGAAAGTGTTAACGTTGATTAATGTCCTTGAGTGCCAGCATCCACTTCAATGATAGCGTTAAAAACGCATAATCTATATTTTAAATTATGGCTATGTGTCTAATCTGCCCGTCGCTTATCAATGACTTGTTTGCAGTCAACATTGTCGAAACGGATTGTTTTTTAATTGGTTCATATCCTTTTTATAGCATTTCGAAAAACTATCGTTTTCTCGAAAATTTCAGGAAAATAGAAAGATTCCCTCATAAACAGCATTTACTGGAATATTCTCGAATACACTAGACACGTTGTCATTTGTCGGCCTATTCATGAATCGTTTTCAAATAAATGCTAGATTATCGATAGTATATGTGTACTTATGCACGCTATAGAAGCGAGCTGAGAAATCGATTCTCTTATTTCCTCAACAGCACACACACACACACACACACATACACATACTTATCTCAGTGAAAACAGCTCTGATTATCCTAAAACTGGTAACATAGACTCCTTACCTTAGATCAGATGTTCTCCAAAAAGATTATTCCAATTCCTGATCGCCATTCCAAATATCGATCGTGTTTATTGATTGATTATTGGCTGCTGTAAATATATATTCCAGGCTGCTTTCCATCTCGCGATCACTCATTCATCAGACGGCTCGCCAGCATAGTGGAGCCAGTAGGCCCCCCCCCCCCACACATCCACCAGTCTAATCGAATGACCTGCAGTTACACAGGGATAGACGATAGGGGGCGGTATTTTCCCATCGGAGCTCCTAGAGGGGCTGCTGTACCAACGGGAGACTCGGTTGATGAAATATGAATTCAGATCGCTAATAAATTAAAAAAAAAACGACAATTAGCCTCGTCGGCATTCAGCGGTCAGGGCGAAATAACGACATATGTCGTGGCTGGCACTAAAAGTGTAAGGGGCTATATAAATAAAAGTTATATAAATAACGTTAAATGTGCTATAGATAAAATCTTTATGTAGAGTAATCATTAAAAAAAATACATCCACAGAGCTTTTAGAAAGGTGCAGAATAAAATAAAATGTAAATAAAATAGATGATTGATTAGTGAAGTTATCATTTAAAAAAAAATTGGCGGGTCCAAAAGGAATGTTGTTGTTTACATGTTGCATGTTACATGTTGCAGGCATGTACTCTATCTCCTCCCTACTTCCAATTTCCCCACGTGGAATGCACCTGATTGAATGCGTGACATGCTGGTGCTCTAGCGCGACACATAGTGGTTGAATGTTATCTATAGCACCTTTAATATGCAATTACTAAAAAATGCAATATAAAAAAAACTGAATCTGTAGGCAAGGGACAAGAGTTTGGTATCGGAAGAATTCCGGTTTCTGTTTGTAGTGCGAGTCGTATTGGCCAATCATGTTTGAGCGGGGAGGCACTTCAAAGGCAAACGGTGGTTTCTATCTACAGGAAAATCTTTTGGTTGCATGCAGGTAAACAGTCCGTGTGGGAGGAGAGAAAGAGGCGGAACGCATTGAATGAAATGTCCCCCGCGGATCTAAAGCGCCTACACAGAAAGTATTGATGTCTGTGTATCATGTGGAGAAATGTTCCGGCTTTCAAAATGCTTTCAAAGACGGATTTTTACACAATTGCCTTTGAAAAGAGTTTGAGGAGTTGGTTGCTAATCGGATTGTAAAACAGAGGAAGTCTTGGTCAAGGCAAGGGGTCTTGGCACGGATCTTAGGAATCAGCAGCCAGCAAGCAGCTCCACATTGGCTGTTGCCCCCCAGAGGCTAAATAGTAGTCAGTAAAAAGAAAAAAAATAAGACGATAGCTGATGGATTCCGAGATACAATCACTGGTCTTAGTGGTGGGGTGTGTGTGTGTGGGCATGTCTGGTTGGCAGTGGATGTATATCGTCCATCAGGAGTCACGTGACAAGTTACAGACACTAAAAGTAAGAAGTAGACATGTAGTGACCTCTACTGTCTGCCAGACACAAAATGAGGGAGGAGAGTGGGGAACACACAGGCCCTGCCATCTCCTGCACACGCATCCATAAGAGATTAGACACCAAGCCGGCCGCTGGGTCTCCGTTACCGTACATATGGTAGTGTTTTATGCGTGAAGTCTTCAATGTGAGCGTTTCTCTGTGACGCGTAGAACAGGCGAGAGGTGTTGTAAAAATGTGTATGCGGCCGGGTGCGATCTAAGGGCACACACACGTGTGTATCTCCCAGCATGCACAGCGTTCCTCCTGGTGGACTCATCCGTGAGTGATATCAGCTGGCAGAGAGGCAGAGAGGCACTGACCCTCAGCGACCCCTGGCTGACCCAAGGGGGAAGCCGTGGGAAATACGTGGGCGGACGAGAGCCGCTTCCCCTGGAGGCTCAGAGGAGTTTGGAGGCCAGAGGAGGACCACGGAAGGCCGGGGTATAGAGGGCCACAGAGAACCACCAGGATGCCGGTGGATGAACACACTCACGGTAACGTTTCAGGGGCGTGTGCAACCTGTGTGACAGGGAGGGGGGGCCGAGGGGCCAAACAGGTCATATGGATGGGGGGGCCGGGGGCCAAATTTGTAAATGACTTCCCCTGATTTCCCCTTTATTCTTTTGTTTTCTTTCTTTCTTTCCTTTTGATTATTATTTTGTTGTTACGTTGTTCCCTGTCCCCCTCCCTTAGCTGTTAAGCGCTATATCAATTTAAGATATTATTATTATTATTATTATTATTATTATTATTATTATTATTATTAATGCAGTTATGCAGTTGATGTTGATTTATACAAAACAAAACAAAGACGTAGTTTACTGTGTCTGAAGACATTTTTGTTTATATATATTTCTTTATTAACCAGGCAGGTCAATTGAGAACAAATTCTCAGTTCTACAGTGACGGCCTGGCGAGAGGATAGAGGGGCCTCTCCAAGGGGAACAGGGAAAAGGGGACATCATTTTTTTTTTTTTTTATTATATTTAAAAATAAAATAAATCAAAAAGGAATAATCCATATACGCCTTGGACACAGACAATATATATATATATCACAGAGGTAAGGGAAATAATTAAACCACACACCAAACAAACACCCAAATAGAATTACAAGGTATGTAAGACATGACTCAATCCCCGCCAACAATGTTTATATACGTGTTTGGGCCGACAACCGTTGAACGCCAACCACGTATATATATATGTTATTTGATAGTTTTTCCTTTTCTTCGATATTTTTATTCATTATTCATCCGGGGACCTCGGTGTTACCATAGGGAATGAGTCTGAAATCGCCAAAGTGCAATATCGGCCGCATCCAGCTAGATGGCGGTATCGAGCACCCTTTGAAACCTTGTATCTTGGCCTGTGCAATGGTCAAATGTCACCGGGCTCACTTTTCTTTGTCGGGCGAATGGAGCGGTTATAACGATCGGATTGAGACGCGTCAAATGCTCCCGATGCATGATGTGTGGTGGTGGATTATGTTGGCAACACGATCGACAATACTGGGACTCGCGATCAGATCATTGGAATATTCTTTTTTGGGTACATCCTAGTGAAGGTAAGGGCTATATGATATCAATCCTGCATGTCTTCACCCCGATCGCAACATATGTGTGTAACGTTACTCCACAACATATGCCGTTGGTGACGATTAAAGCATAAAAAAAGACCCCTTAAGTACATTTAAAAGTAGAAACTTTTACTCAAGTGTGTTTTTAGCCAGATACTCTGACTTTTACTTGAGTAAGACTTTGAGACGGTACCCATACTTTCACTTAAGTATCATTTCTGGGTACTTTTTACACCCCTGGTCAAGGGCAATGGCAGTAAACCTAGCATGCATGTCTTTTGGTGTGAGAGGAAACCGGAGTACCCAGAGGAGACACGGGAGAAACATGCACATCCACACAGAAAGACCTCCTGCTGGGGTCTGAACCCAGGACCTTCTTGCTGTGAGGCAACCGTGCTTGAATACCTTTCATTGAAATCCTTTCACATTTCCTGTGCATATTCATATTCATGACCCATAGAGCAAGAAGCCTATTTCCTTTAGCACCACCATCAGGCCAAAGATTCAATATTCAAATTAGCGTATTTCCTGATCCAATTTTCACCAATGTAGTGCCTCATGGTGGCGCCACTATTTTGATCAAATAAACATTAGCTACTCCTCAACAACTGGTCATGGTCACAAAAGGTGGATTGAGAAAGTGGGCCATTCGGGGGGGGGGGCTACAATATACCTGCTGTTGGCAACTGATTAGCACATGTCTAATTATTAATATCAACCCTTTTGTGGTATTCATGTTTTTGTTACTCACCCAGTGTTTTGCAGGTCAAAATAGTTGGGATTTTAAAACGATAAACAATTAAAGTAAAAAAAAAATTAACATTATCTCTATTAAAACCAATCTAGACAGCATATATGTCGTGCTACTGGTTTTTTGATAAAATGTGATGTCATGTCTGTATAATCAAGACATGAATGGAATAAGTCGTGTTTATCTTGAAACAGACAGTGCAGTGCAGACAGTGAAGGTAAACCTTTGTTTCTTTTGGAACATATTGACTTATTTCCAGCGGACCCAAACACCACGTTGTGTAATATAAATGTGTAGGGGGTGCACAGTGTGGGTTATAGTCACTATAGTATCGTAGTTATTTTTTATTGACATTATCATTATGATTATAATAATACATAAATAAATAAATAAATAAATAAGTATTCATATTAGTGCTGTCAGGCGATTAAAACAGCATTTGTAATTAATTAATCTAATTAATTGCATTTTAATCGCACAACCATTTTATGCCTGATATTCTATATTCTATAACCATAATTTCAAATTGCATGTGTCCGGATGGCAGAATTCAGTACTGTATCTACAAAACCTTCTGTTTGTTTAATCATCTTCCATCTATTAATTTGCTTAGATTTTTCAGGTCTGGTCAATTTGAGCATGGTGTTATTCAGTCAAAGATAAAAAAATTTAATTGCTATTCTCATTTGGTTCATTACCAATTTACTCAAGCCTAGTAACAGACACAGTATTTCTGACACTGGTAATACATTCCCTGAGATCCATAGATGTCCCTAGAATCAGATACCAAGAACATGCAAGGTTCATAATTCACACTCACCCCGCCCCCCCCCCCCCCCCCCCCCCCCGGCTAGATTCCCCCTGTTGGTCCAGGGGATTTGAAACTGGTGACCTTCCGGTGACAACAAGCCCGTTCCTCTACCTTCTAAAGGCCCCCGCTGCTGCCCCATATTTCTGTACGTCCAAATACACCCTGGAAGACGAGCACATGGCCATCCGTACAGTACGAGTCACCTTTGTAGAAATAAAGCTAGCGATATATCTGTGTCTTAAGAATAAGTTAAGCCTAAAAGCTTACAACAACCAATCTACTATGTGACTTATCCTCCGTATTGATTTAGAGGACTCAGCCCTCGTCGCCTCCTCTCTTACACCAGATTATCTCGACCCAACAAACACAACACACGTCTTCACCTAATCAGGACCACGACCTTGCGTCGCCCGCCCGCCCGCCCCCCGGGCTCAAGGTGGATGCAGCTCATCTTAATAACGTCCATGTCTTGTCGTGTCTCGTGGTGGTGGGTGAGATGAAGAGAGGCTCGGAGGAACTCCTTCTAGACTGCACTGCCCCCCGGTGGTGGCGGTCGCCACTAGTCAGGCTAGGGAAACTCATTTTCTATGAAGAGGGCTTTTTCCTGTGGGCCACTTCATCTGATTCTATGGGCCTTTTTGTTGTCTTTTGGAAGCAATATTTAAAAAAAATTATAGTTTCTAATAAAAAAAAAAATGGCTTCATTACATGATGGAGAAAAGACGTTTCACCACAGACTGAAACCGTGAGAGAGAACGCAATCACATTAAAAGCAGCAGCATGTGAATAATAATAATAACGCACCATGCCAGTGGAGTGGACAAAACGTGTGAAACACGTCAAGAAGTTGACTCCTATATTCATCGGGAAATGTTTGCGTGACGACTCAAAACGCTTTGCAGTGAATGGTACGTGGGGTTTCAGGACTTAACACGGAACACGGTGTCAAACAGGGTTCCAGGGACGACACAGATTAACTCCACGAGGACAGTTTGCTTATTCAGTTATGAAAATATACCATACATTTTTTATTTGTGTATTTATTTATTTTGACTTCTCTGCCTTTCAAAAACGACATAGCAGTGCACCTTTAAATGTTCGGACAAGTTATGTTTTTGTACGTTTTTATTGATTTTTGCTACCGGGCAGTCCGGTAGAGAGAGAGAGAGAGAGAGAGAGAGAGAGAGAGAGAGAGAGAGAGAGAGAGAGAGAGAGAGAGAGAGAAGGAGAGAGAGAAGAGAGAGAAGAGAGAGAAGAGAGAGAGAGAGAGAGAGAGAGAGAGAGAGAGAGAGAGAGAGAGAGAGAGAGAGAGGAGAGAAGAGAGAGAAGAGAGAGAAGAGAGAGAGAAGAGAAGAGAGAGAAGAGAGAGAAGAGAGAGAGAGAGAAGAGAGAGAGAGAGAGAGAGAGAGAGAGAGAGAGAGAGGAGAGAGAGAGGGGAGAAATGGGAGATAGACCGGGGAAGACACCAATGGGCCCTCATTCATCAACGTGGACGTAGAATATGTTCTATTTCCACACGTAAGCACGGAATGTAGAACTAGTGTACGCACAGGGAAGTCGGGATTCATCACACGGTGCGTACGCAGGCTCTACGCTCCTCCGTAGAACTTTGTTCTACCGTCAATGCTCGTGCATGATTATCCATATATGGTCATGAAAGTGAGGAAACACCCCCCATGGGATGTGAAATAATGGACTGACCCGAGCGGGACTCTGAGAAACTCCACGGAGAATTCACTGCTGTCGAACCAAGAAGACACTATCGCGTATTATGGGATAAATAAAAGGCGGATTTGTAAACGGTGATGTCAGATATCAACGGCTCCCTAAGACCATTGCTGCAATTCTGCCTGGACAGCTCAAAATACTAATAAAGACCGTTCGTTGACCACTGTTTGGCGTTGGTTGTGTGTCATTATAACCGTGCTGTAATATGAATGCCTTTATTAGTTGTGTTCGATTGGCTATATGATTTTTAGAGGCATCTATTTTGTTGTCGGCTAATAAAGACCGCGCTGGAATATGACTGCCTTTTCCCGTGTTGTTTGATTAATACCCCGGGATTAAAGTTCTCCTCAATTTGATTCCAAATCGCGATGGATCTCCCGTCAATTTTCTACCTGCTGCATATGATTTCTAGAGGCATACTACAATCCATTTTGATGTCAGTATTGGGTAGCCTACATAAACAATAATACGAGAGCTATACAAGAACAATGAATCTTACTGCCATGTATGATGTAGCAGGTACGCCATGTGTAGCCTGCCTATATGTGATCAATACAAACATGAACTTGAATTCCATCATGTCTGTGTGCGGGTCACTGCGGGAACTCACAAGGCTGTTGTCACAATGTAAATAAGAACGTGCACTGAAAAGTTACAGTATGTAGTTGGTTGATCATTTGTATGACAGTCAGTAAACCCTTGCAAAAAGTATCCGTTTTATTTAATGAATTGAAAACATTCAGCATCGCCTTCCTCCCGGCATCCAGCAATAACATGTATCAGGCAAATGTGCATCGCAACATTGACTGAGTGGAATCCCTTTCTATTCACACAACTGCATTTGTGATGGAGCTTTGACAGCTACAGTAACAGTCTTTTTTTTTTTTTTTTATCCACTTTTTCTCCCATTTTTTCTATATTTTCTCCCATCCCAATTTCGTATCATCCAATTCAACCCTCCCCTGTCACGAACGCTGTTTCTTGCCTCCCACAAGCCGGCTGCAATGTGGACTAAGTCATACATAGCACAAGTCCCCTCCGGTACTTGAGGTAACAGCAGTCGCATCTTTTCACCTGCGCAGCTCGATCTCTCAGTGTCGAGGAGTAACGCGTGGGAGGCTCACGCTGCCCCCGACACTTCCTGATTCTACTGCGCAGGCGCACCAACCGACTTGTAGGAGTCGCTTGTTCACAACGTTCGATCCCCACCCTTCAGTTTTCCCTCCCCGTAATACGGCCAATGTGTATTAGTACGGACGACCAGCTAAACTGAAAACAATGTGGAGAGCTGGATTCGAACACGCAAATCCTAGCGTCTCCACACTGGTGGCGAAGCTACAGTAACAGTCTATTGGTCGATCCATCTCCAATATCACGATGGACCGTGCCGCGGTGGCAAAGACCCGAGGGTGGAGAGGATCTTGAATGAATTCCATCATCATATATATATGTTGTGTGTCTGTCCACTATGTTTGTTACTTTGTTATTTCCCCCCCCCCCCTATCTATGTAAAGCGACCTTGGGTCTCTTGAAAGGCGCTATATAAAATGAAGCTATTATTATTATTGTTATTATTATTATTATCATCACATCTGTGCGGGAGCTCACAAATAGACTGTTAGTCTCAGTGAAGTTTCAACGGAGGTCATCTATTCTAACCAACAAATTGAAGTAGAAAGCATTTCGTGACCAATCTTATTTGGAAACATGACACACAAAATAATTTGCTTTTTATTTGAAACAATATCTAATCGCGTTTGGAGGTTGGTGTTTTGCGTCTGCCCCCCCGTGCCAAACAAGCAGGCCAACCTCTTGTTCGCGTGTGAGCCCGTTATAATTACACTACTGTCGCTATTTTACAATGAACTATAATGAATTACGGGTCATACAGAAGTTGAACACTAATGCACGGAAGCTTATTTCCGCCTTGAAACTAATGCAGGACTGAGGAGTGCTTATGCGTAGTAACGATATTCTACCACTGGGCGCGAGGTACGCCAGGTCCGACCTGTGCGTAGATGTAAGCACGGAGTCAAGTTCAAATCGAAATTGATGAATCCCACTCTTTGCTTAGAAATGATCGTACGCACAGGGTAAGCACAGATCTGTGCGTAGAACACGTTGATGAATGAGGGCCCTGGTCCGGGAGTCGAACCCGGGTCGGCCGTGTTGTTGCACCGTAGTGCTGTATGCGGTGCCGCCACTAGGGGGGGCCGCAGCAGTGCACCTTTAAGAGGACGTGTCTCCCTTTACTTTACAGTTAGTGAGTCCACATAATAATCACTATAGGGTTGGGGCAGATCTAATATTTAAAAGGTAATTATTACACATTATTACATGGCGTTTTCACATTCGCCGAAATGCTTGCTTGTGATTGGTCAATAGCCCCCCGACAGCGGTCATTATTTTTCAATAATGACCGCTGTGGGACAATAATGACCGATGTGCGCAGCTGTTCGCAATCAAGCCCACATCAGTGCAGCAAATCAGACACACCTGCCGCGGCTGCACTGACAGCGGAGTGTGTGTAGATTACAGCGGAGCCAGAACAGAGGCTGCCCGCGATAATAATAATCACTTTATTTGGGCTGACAGAGCCACAGAACAACTGCGATTTGTCAAATGAATTAGGTATATTGTTAGTAAGTTAGCCATGTAATAAGCGGGATAATGTATAGCTTTACTCGGTCATTGTCGCAAAATAATTGACCTTCACTGACGTTTAAAACACCTCGCCGAAGCGGCTCGGTATTTTAAACTCTGTGTCGGTCAATTATTTTGCGACAATGACCTCGTAGCTATACATTATCCCTTACTTACACATTCATTCACAACAGAGAAGATGGTTCCACTTTGGCCTCCTGAAGGTGAAGAGCAGGTACCCTGTACTTCTTGCGGGTGTCGGGGTATCTCCCCGTGTCCCGGGGGGTGTCGGGGTATCTCCCCGTGTCCCGGGGGGTGTCGGGGTATCTCCCCGTGTCCCGGGGGGTGTCGGGGTATCTCCCCGTGTCCCGGGGGGTGTCGGGGTATCTCCCCGTGTCCCGGGGGGTGTCGGGGTGTCTCCCCGTGTCCCGGGGGGTGTCGGGGTGTCTCCCCGTGTCCCGGGGGGTGTCGGGGTATCTCCCCGTGTCCCGGGGGGTGTCGGGGTGTCTCCCCGTGTCCCGGGGGGGTGTTGTTGGGTAGACGTACCACATGACGACACCAGAGGGGTTGACGGAGACGGTGAACGGCGTGGCTTGGGTCAGACCGGTCACAGTCTTCCCAGAGAACACGTCGTACGCCTGGAAATGACACGACAACTATTTAAAAACAAGTGGAATCTTGGAACATCAATATATTATATTATGGTCTTAACTCAGGTGGACCCCCACGACATTATTGGGATTTTAAAAACAATAAAGCCATATAATAACAATTCGTGTAAAAATTCTTAGCTTTATCTTTATTTATATAACTTTTAATTACAAGCAATCTAGACTGCATAATACTTTCCATTTACATCTGATCACTTCTATCAATAAAAGTGCTGGTTACTTGTTTTCCCCTACAATTTCAGAGGCCCTGTATGGGCGGGGGTGCGGGGGGGGGGGGTGCACAGTGTGTACTTAATGAAAATGTGTTATTTTTATATATGTTCTTCACATAAAAAGGCCAATGAGGTCTCAGGTCAAAACATTGCACCATTTGTACCATTTCTCTTTTAGTAAAGAGGGTTAATACATTAAATGAATGGCAACATCGTCGGTGAGAAGATGGATGGCCTCTAGACCAGAGGTGGCCAACACGGTGCCCGCGGGCACCTGGACGCCCGCAGGGACCACGTGAGTCATCATGGAGCTATACATTCAAAACATTTATCCAGCTGGGCGGCTACGTGGCGTAGTGGGCAAGGCGCTCACCACAAATGACGGAGACGCTGGGCTTGCCTGTTCGAGCCCAGCGCTCCACATTGCTTTCAGTTTAGCTGGTCGTCCATACTAATACACATTGGCCGTATTAGGGGGTGGGAAACTGATGGGTGGGGATCGGGCGTTGTGGACAGTGACTCCTACAGGTCGGTTGGTGCGCCTGCGCAGTAGAATCAGGAAGTGTCGGGGGCAGCGTGAGCCTCCCACGCGTTACTCCTCGCCACTGAGAGATCGAGCTGCGCAGGTGAAAAGATGCGACTGCTGTTACCTCAAGTACCAGAGGGGACTTGTGCTATGTATGACTTAGTCCACATTGCAGCCGGCTTGTGGGAGGCAAGAAACAGCGTTCGTGACAGGGGAGGGTTGAATTGGATGATACGAAATTGGGATGGGAGAAAATATAGAAAAAAAAAATAAAAAATGGGAGAAAAAGTGGATAAAAAAAAAAAAGTATTCGAATCCAGCTGTGGTGCTTCCGGGTTGGTCGACCGTCCATACTAACACAATTGGCAGTGTTTAGCGGGTGGGAAACCCGGCGAGGGTGGGTCTTGGTCGTTGTAAAAACAGCGACTCCTACAGTTCGGTCGGGGTGCCTGCACAGCAAGGGAAGGATCTGGGAGAGGTAGTGTGACCTTCCACACGTTACACTCCCCCAGTGAGAGTCCGCGCTGCCAGGTGGAAAGAAGCGGTGGGCTGGATACACATGCGTCGGAGGAAGCATGTGATAGTCTCCGCCCTCCCAGACCGACGGTAGGGGGTAGAGTGCGCAACGACCAGGAAGGGGATTGGGAATTGGCATAACGACTAACATTGGGATGGGAGAAAAACGGAAAAAAGAAGGAGGAAAAAGATAATAAAAAAAATAATAATAAAAAAAGACAAAGGTATAATGTTCAGTGCAAACATTCAATCCAGTAATAGTGTGATGTGTCCTACGTCTGGGAGGATGGGGTAATAATTATGAGAATAAAAAGTAGGCCTATGTCAAATCATTAATTAATTAGATTCCGCTACACATTTATATATAATAATGGAAAGTAGAAAAAACTACTCGTTTACAGTTTATTATTGTGCATCTGCCACAAATAATGTCTTAGTTATAAGGTGGTCTGTCACAGAGTTAAAACATTTTCACTATCAATTTATTAAATTAGCCATTGTTTTTGTTTCTGGCCAAACTGGCCATTTGTTTGTTTTACATCTCAAATCAAGAGAGCATAGAAGATGGATAAAACCACTTAATTATATAAACAAGGTAAATTAAGCTATACACCAATCCAGCAGAATCCAACCTGCAAAACCTGCACACAATAGTAAGTAATAATATATACTTTGATTCTTCCAATTATGTTTTTTGAGGGCCCATATTATCCATAGGCCCTACCGGTAGCTCAGACATAATTCCCAATGTAATATCTTTGTGGAAATGTATCAAGCCTCATTTATCAAGCAAAATACACAGCATCAAACTCATTTCCACTTCAAAAGTGTTTATGATGACTCATTAGAAACAGTGTGCATGCATATTTTGTGTTTTAAGTACATGGCACAATAGTTAGTCAACTTTCAACATTTACACATGTGGGGCGGCTATGTGGTGTAGTGGGCAAGGCGCTCGCCATCAACGCTGGAGACGCTGGGTTCGAGTCCAGCTCTCTGCGTTGCTATCAGCTTGGCTGGTCGTTCATACTAACACAATTGGCAGTGTTAGGGGTGGGAAAGCTGATGGGTGGGTCCTGGGCGTTGTGGACAGTGACCCCTACAGTTCGGTCGGGCGCCTGCACAGCGAGGGTAGGATCTGGAGGGAGGTAGTGCGGCCTCCCACACGTTACACTCTCCCGGTGAGAATCTGCGCTGCCAGGCTGGCTGCCGGCTGGCTGCACATGCGTCAGAGGAAAGCATGTGACAGTCTCCGGCCTCCCGGACCAACAGTAGGGGGGAGTGCGCAACAACCAGGAAGGGGGTTGGGAATTGGCATAACGACTAACAGTGGGATGGGAGAAAAATCGGAAAAAGGAGGGGGGAAAAAGATATAAAAAAAATAAAATAAAACTTTACACATGTGGAAATATTGCTAAATATTATATCCCAGTAAGTTCGTAAAATATTACACAGGACTGGCCCTGAGAGATGGTACAGACCTCATAACCTCCAGCTTCATAGTTGAGCTTGGCCAGTGAGGTGTGGTAGAGGTAGGGCATGTCCTGACGATGGCTATGAAAGACCAGAGCACTGGCTGAATGAGACAACGGTCTCCAATACACCTCAATATGACTGCTCTCCTGTGGGACAAGACACACAGAGACATTAAGAGACAACACCTCAATATGACTGCTCTCCTGTGGGACAAGAGACACACAGAGACATTAAGAGACAACACCTCAATATGACTGCTCTCCTGTGGGACAAGAGACACACAGAGACATTAAGAGACAACACCTCAATATGACTGCTCTCCTGTGGGACAACAAGACACACAGAGACATTAAGAGACAACACCTCAATATGACTGCTCTCCTGTGGGACAAGACACACAGAGACATTAAGAGACAACACCTCAATATGACTGCTCTCCTGTGGGACAAGACACACACAGAGACATTAAGAGACAACACCTCAATATGACTGCTCTCCTGTGGGACAAGAGACACACAGAGACATTAAGAGACAACACCTCAATATGACTGCTCTCCTGTGGGACAACAAGACACACAGAGACATTAAGAGACAACACCTCAATATGACTGCTCTCCTGTGGGACAAGACACACAGAGACATTAAGAGACAACACCTCAATATGACTGCTCTCCTGTGGGACAAGACACACAGAGACATTAAGAGACAACACCTCAATATGACTGCTCTCCTGTGGGACAAGACACACAGAGACATTGAGAGACAACACCTCAATATGACTGCTCTCCTGTAGGACAAGACACACAGAGACATTGAGAGACAACACCTCAATATGACTGCTCTCCTGTAGGACAAGACACACAGAGACATTGAGAGACAACACCTCAATATGACTGCTCTCCTGTAGGACAAGAGACACACAGAGACATTAAGAGACAACACCTCAATATGACTGCTCTCCTGTGGGACAAGACACACAGAGACACTGAGAGACAACACCTCAATATGACTGCTCTCCTGTGGGACAAGAGACACAGAGACATTAAGAGACAACACCTCAATATGACTGCTCTCCTGTGGGACAAGAGACACAGAGACATTAAGAGACAACACCTCAATATGACTGCTCTCCTGTGGGACAAGACACACGGAGACACTAAGAGACAACACCTCAATATGACTGCTCTCCTGTGGGACAAGACACACAGAGACATTAAGAAACAACACCTCAATATGACTGCTCTCCTGTGGGACAACAAGACACACAGAGACATTAAGAGACAACACCTCAATATGACTGCTCTCCTGTGGGACAACAAGACACACAGAGACATTAAGAGACAACACCTCAATATGACTGCTCTCCTGTGGGACAAGACACACACAGAGACATTAAGAGACAACACCTCAATATGACTGCTCTCCTGTGGGACAAGAAGACACACAGAGACATTAAGAGACAACACCTCAATATGACTGCTCTCCTGTGGGACAAGAAGACACACAGAGACATTAAGAAATACCAAAGTGATACATCCAGGGGGCGTCCTATTTTTCTACAACGGAGTTCGGCGATTTGAGAATCTGATTGGCCACTGACGTTTCTGTGCATGTGACATGTGTGCCCAATAGCGTGACGAGCTGTGTCTTTGCCCATTTCCGCGTCGAACAGCCTGCAAAGCACCTGCCGTTCTATCGCCTAACCCTAACCATAACCAACTTCGAAAGAGTGCCTAAGCTTAACCGTCGGAATCAGGGCAGGCGTTCTATCGCCCTGCTCTAAGACAAACTCTAACCTTAACCGACTTCGAACGAGCGCCTATAAGCCTAACCAGTGTAGAAACTTGCGGTCCCGCGATTGGGCGTACATGTCACATGACCAGAAATGACACTGGCCAATCAGATCCGCAAATCGCCGAACTCCGTTGTAGAAAAATAACAGGCATCCAGCGGCAGCATGCAAATATTTGGGGGTAAGGTTCTCTCTTATTCAAAGTTTTACAGGTTATACATTCCCCTCCAGTCAGAGACTAACTAACGACGTGGTGGTCACACCTGCAGCAGTCGCCTGCCCTGCGCGCCCCGGGGGTCCTGGTTGATGGAGATGGCCATCTTGTTCTGCAGCACGGCCCTGGCGTCGTTGCTCAGGTCTCGAAGGTCGTTGGACATGATGAGCGGAGCCGCCATGACGGCCCACAGAGCCATCTGAGAGCGGGCCTGGTCGGGGCTGAGGCCGAAGTTTCCTATGATCAGCTGACGGGGGGAGATATAGAGAGCGCTGTGAGACAGAGAGGAACGGTGGTGACGTTGTCGATACGAGAACAAGATATCTCATATCTTGGGAGGAATAGGAGAAAAGATGAGCTAAGAGAAAATAAGAGATGAAGGTGGTTTCGGGGATAGTGGCGCCGACAACTTGATTGGATGAGGCACCGTTTAAAAAGGTCCAATTCGTAATCCAAACATAAACTAACGGGTTGCCCCGTCTATATATCTTTAGCGGTTTGACTGAGCTATTGATACAAGTACTAAGACTAGACAACGGATATAATTTAAATTGTATTAGCTCTAAATAAAAAAAGAAAACTTGCAGGACCATTGTATTTACCATTTACCATTGTAAATAACAACAGTAACATTTGAGCGTTTCCATCTTGAACAGTGTACCAAGGACCTAATTTCCTCTGAGGATTTTCTTTTTATTATTTCAGAACATTTACCAGAGCTTTTTTTTAGGGATGTCCGATATTATCGGCCGATATTGGCATTAAAATGTGATATCGGAAAATATCGGTATCGGTTTAAACATTTTTTTTTTTTTTTTTACATTTCTATAACCTTTATTTACCCAGGCAAGCAAGTAAGAACAAATTCTGATTTTATTTATTGTCAAAAGTATGCATAATATTATGTTAATTCCACAACAAGAGATATGTAATGTTAATTACCTGAAATTATTCAGTTTTTTGGGCGGGGAAACCCTGCATATATCGGTTGATATCGGTATCGGAAATTAAGAGTTGGACAATATCGGTATCTGTAAAAAAGTATCGAATATCGAACATCCCTACTTTTTTTCTTCACTTTTCTGAATTTGAAATGTCTCTCCCAAAAACCACACATAGTGCATCGTTAACAGTTCTACAGACGGACCATGTCGGGGTCGTTCCATCTCCCGGGCCCGGCCGCTGGCTGCAGCTCGTCCTGATGGGTAAAGAACCAGTCAGCGATGTTCTTCACGCTGTCCCACGAGTCCTGGATGTCGTCATAGTTCCTCCACAGATGACAGATGTCGCCCAGCAGAGAGTAATTCACCTGTTTGGAACAAAACAAAGTAAGCTGATATGAAGCAGAACATTTAAAATGGGAACTATTTTGCCATTTATTTTTGTTCACTATTTGGTCAATTTGACACTATTCCTGTGAGTCTATGGAACACATCTGTGAGGTTTTATTTTTTCAATAAAATTCATTGTTTTGTATTTTTAATCAAGTACTTTTTTGGTGCACCACTTAGTTTCTGCCCTCTGCCAGATTCCAAGCTGGTTTTGGCTGCAGGCTCCGCCCATACTCACAATGCAACTTTGAGTGACAGTCACCCACCTGCACTGGCAGATAACTTTAGGGGGGGGGGGGGAGAGAGAGAGCGAGAGCGAGAGAGAGAGAGAAGAGATCCGTCTGTCCCTCTCTCTCTCCCTCACTCTCTCTTTCTCTCTTTTGGGGAAGTGCAAGTGTCTGACAGGGAAACCGCTTCCGCATTATTTCCACTCGCTCCGTTTTTGGTCATTACTTCAATGTTACACTAACTTCCTTGAATTGTTGATTGTGTGGGCGGTGGCTAAAACCCAAGGGGGCGTCATTTTGTTTCCAACGGTGGAGGGGGACACATTTGGGGGCGTGGTCGGTGGTGCGTTGGTGATTTCGTACCTAGTTGCACTGTGTTTTAATGAGCTTGGTCCGGCGAAAATGTTGCATTTCATGGCAATCACACAGACCATCGTTCACACCAAACTTTGAGGGGAGGGGGCAGGGAGCTCAGTGTGTTCCGTCCTATGTATTTGAACACACCTGACGACCAGAGCTATTGTTATGCAAAGACAGGTAGCCAGGTGGGTACTTGGCACGTGCAGCACACAAAAATGTGACTCGTCCCTCGCCAAGTACCCAGAGAGGGAACAAGCAGACGTTTTTTTCCGTGTGGTCCTAGTGCCGCGTCACGTCTCTGTTTATTTTTGGACGGTAAAAAAGTGCAGGGGACAATAACTGCCTTCTGAAAACATGCAGGGGACGTGCGCCCCCCCCCCATTAATTGCGCCCCTGCTACAACCACAGAAGGAGCCGAGGTTACGCAGATCACTATTCTTACACGTCACAGATTGACGTAAATTCAGAATGGCTTGGTTTAGTCGGGGAGGATCTCGTCTCAGCTGAACTGGAGGAATGCGCCCGAATGAGAATTTCACACCCAGTCAGTGTTGGTACTGTACAACCCCACGTCGTTGCTAGAAAACAATGCAAACCACTGGAAAAAAGGCCATTTAATAAGATCAGACCATCAAGCTGCTATTATTCCAGGCTTCAACCCAGAGATACTCACGTTTGGGGGAAGTCCACCTACATAGGCAGGCCAACTGCAGGAGTAGGCTATAGGTCTGCCCGTCGCATTCAACGCCTTGGACATGCGAGGGTAGCCTGTGTGACAGATATATACAGACATACTGCAGTAATTCATCTATTTACATACACAAGATGAAATCCTTTACATTCCTCACCACGTAGAATATATTATGGAACCGTTTTAGAATTCATTGACTTCAATGCACGTTCACGTTTAAAAAAGGTACCATACTTTTTTGTAACATTTAAAAAAAAAATCTTAAAACATTTATTATCGTTTCCTGCCGTCTATGGAACACATTTGTTTTTGTTTTTATTTTTTTCCAAATCTTTTTATTTTGTAGTTTAATCTCGTTTTGAAATGCGTTTCTTCCCCTGAAGTCGACAGGCTGTTGCAGCAGCAGCGTACGCCACATTTCCACATGTATTATTCCCCCGGTCTCACTAAAGTATAATTTACAAACTAGGCAGTGGATTAGATGAGTGGTGTTCCTATAGTTTACCATCTGTTACTATAGAAACTCTTACCCTGCATTTGTTCTATGGGACTCGAGTTACAACCATCAAACTTGAGGTAATCTACATCCCAGCTAGCGAAGGTCTGTGCGTCGAGCTCTATCTTCTCCAGTGTGGTTCCAGGGTAGCCCATACAGGTGCCCGTCCCAATGTCTGCATAGATGCCCAGCTTCAGGCCACGGTTGTGGACATAGCTCGCCAGCTTGGCTATGCCACCTGGAAACCTAGAAAGACAAAGATCACTCATAGTCACAGCTTTCACAAACTATCGTATCTAGAACACAGAGGATATAACATTAAATACTCTTGTGGAATTTAACACTACCAAAAAACGAAACTTGATTACAGTGTTGTTGTTTTTTTTTAACAATATGCAGTCATTTTATGTAGAGACCTGGGTCAGATCTTTGGTAAATTTCTTACATTTTTGGGGGAATTACAAACGGACTTTTAAAGGTTGCATTTCTAAAACAATACAAATAAATGATAGGAAAGTGAAATATCCCTTTAAAAAGAGAGCAACCTGAAGGGATCTGGCTGCAGCCGGCCATCTTTGTCTCTCAGCATGGACATCCAGCAGTCGTCTATGATCACATATTCATATCCCAGTTCCCTCCAGCCGTCCTCCGCCAGTCTGTCAGCCATGTCCCTGAACAGCGCCTCACTGTGGGGACATGGGGGCCAGGCCAGCCCTGTCATTTACACAATACTAGCCACACACAGTATATAGAGGTGATACATAGAGGGATACATAGTATAATTATCATCAGGTAGATTAATCCTTCAATTTATGAAAAACTACCCCTGCTACTGCCAGCGATCCATCATTTCCCTGGAGACGCTGGTCCTGTAAATCAATGGGTAGAGAATGGTACTAACACAGCCAAGGGTAGGGGTTCACTTCCCACTGGGGTCAGTATAACAACATCCCGATAAACCCAATAAAATTATTGATAGCTCCGGAATTTTTGTTTGTTTTTTTAAATGTATATATTTTTTTTACACTTTTATTTTTTACACTTTTTTCTTTTCATGTCAACGTTCACACGCACAATATATGCTTACTTAGGATTTGACTTGATTCAACAACAAAGCAGTCGGAGCAATGGCAAGCCGAAAACGGTCGAAAATGTGGTTATTTGAAGTTTGGATTTTTTTTTTTACAACTGCTGTAGGTAGATTACATTTTTACAGACTAAAGTACCGAAAAAAGGTACCGTTGGGTACCGGTATCGATTCACAGGTACCTGTACCGGTACCGTATCGGTTCAAATGTGAACGGTACCCATCCCTATACTGGCAAAGCACAATACCTGTTGGTTTTTAGTTCACTCATTGTTCAGGGAAACACATTGTTAATGACATTGACGGATTGTGAATTTTGTGATTGACTCAAATTATATTTATTTGGAAAAATAAATATAGTCACTTTATTTTGAAGAGTCAAAACTGTTCTCTTGGCGTTGTTTTGTTCATAGTAGTAACGCTCATGTCATGATAAATCTGGTTAGGTCAACACTACAGGAATATACATAAATAAAAAAAATTATAATACAATAAATATATATATATATATTATATATTGTTTATCGGTATCGACCTTGAGGAGCAGAAAGTTATCGATATCGGGGTCAAAGAATCTATATCGTGCACCCCTAGTTCTGAGCTACAGTTATTCTTTATATATTGGTTTATATCATATTATGTCAACATAACAACACGTATACAATCTGAAACAGGACACACACACACAACACAAGTACAATGTAATCCCATGTTCTGTACAGACTTTAATGTATAATAATTAAGAAGTACCTGATACAGTTCTTGGGGTCTTCTATACAGTTCACATTGCAGCGGAAGCGTTCCCAGGCCATCCATCCCATAGGAGGAGTCCTCAGCAGGCCATTGTCCAGGGCCACAGCACAGCTTAGGGTCAGCAGCAGGTTTACTGCAAACACATTCATGTCTGAGAGGAAAGAACAGTTTATTAAAAGGTGCTATAGAATCTAGATAACATTCAGCCACTAGATAATAATAATAATAAACTTTATTTGTATAGCACCTTTCATACAGAAACTGCAGCTCAAAGTGCTTCACAGCAGAAAAAAATAAATCACAGTTTTTCACATTAGGATCCAACATCCCAACAGGCCACCTTGTTTAGGGTTTGATTTAGTTTTAAATAGACAATAATAAAAAGATAAAATAGACAGAGTAAAATAGTGCAATAGTGCAGTGCAATAAAATTGTAGAATAGAATAGAGTAAAATATATATATATATATTTTACAGTGCAATAAAATAGTTCTGGATTACTGTTCAACAGTTCAAAGTCGTCTTTACCTTCTCTGTTTGGTATCCACAGTTTAAAACTTGACAGTCTTCCCTCCTGTTTTATACCCACTTTGACCCTTTGAACCTCCCCCCCAGGGCAAACCTCCCTCTCAGGGTGCAGTTCCCTCTCTCAGGGTGCAGTTCTAGGCCTGGGTCCTACACAGTTTCAAAGCCTGACAGTCTCTTGTTTGATACCCACACAGTTTAATACCCGACAGTTCAGAACCTGTAATAAAAAGCAATAGACAGTAAAATAATAAAGTGCAATAAAATAGTAGAATAGAATAGATAGTAAAATTATGCAAAGTAAGATAGTGCTACAGTACAATCAACAGCTGAGTGTATTAGAAGGCTATGGTGAAGAGGTATGTTTTTAGCTTATTTTTGAAAATATTAAGAGATCTAGCTTCCCTAATGTCTATAGGTATTAGGTAGTGTGTTCCATAACTTTGGTGGATAGTTGGCAAAGGCTGCATCCCCGATTTCCCTTAGACTGTGGCTTGGAACCTTCAATAGACCAGTAGTAGATGATCGCAATGTTCTAGGAGGCACATAGTTGACTAGAGAATTTGCAATGTAGCTTGGTCCTGTTCCATTTAGTGCTTTATATATAAAGAGGAGGGCCTTGAAATCAATTCTAAATGTTACCGGAAGCCAGTGTAGGTTAGCTAATACTGGACTGATGTGGTCTCTCCTCTTGGTTCTAGTTAGTAGCATAGCTGCCGAGTTTTTAATGAGTTGGAGTCGTTCTGTGTTTTTTTTTTGGGAGGCCAGTGAGGAGTGCAATTACAGTAGTCAAGTCGGCTTGAGATAAAGACATGGATCAGTTTTTCAGCGTCTTTTTGATTTATAAACGGCTGTACCTTAGCCGTATGTTTCTAAGGTGGAAAAATGATGTTTTTGTCACCTTGTTGATGTGTGATTTAAAGCTTAGGTCAGAGTCTATTATAACACCAAGACTTGTAACTTCGGGTTTGATCCAAGGAGTAAGTTGCCCCATATTGCTCTGTAACATTTCTCTTTTTGTTATAGGACAGACTAGTAGGATTTCAGTTTTGCCCTCATTTAATTTTAGGAAGTTGTTCGTCATCCATTTGTTTATTGCTAAGAGACAGTTTATAGCTAAGAGACAGTTTATAGCTGTGTGATCATTTGATTCAGCGTAGATGTACAATTGTGTGTCATCTGCGTAACTATGGAAACATACATTGTGTTTTCTAATGATGTCTCCGAGTGGCAGCATGTATAGTGAGAATAATAATGGACCAAGGCAGCTCCCCTGTGGAACTCCGAAGTAGGTGTCATGTTTCTCAGAAGAATGATCTCCAAGCCTGACGTAATATTTTCTCCCTTTGATATATGTTCTGAACCAGTTTAATACATATAGTCAGAAAGACCAACTAACTTTTCTAGGTGATTTATTAGGATATCATGTAGGGCTGGGCGATATGGAAAAAAATCATATCGCGATAACGATATGATAATTTTATTTTATTTCTCGATATCGATAATTATCGAATTGTTATAAGTATAAAAAAAAAAAAAAAAAAAAAAAATTTAAACAACATATGTATGTTTATTTTGCAGCAATTCTTTGTCATTGCCGCCATCTTTAGTGTTACATCCCCTCACACTCCAGTTCTCAGGCTGCAGCTGGTTTAAAAGCTAAAGTAAACCGGCTTCTCTGCTGGCTGTGGCTCCAGTTTATTATTTATGCTAGTTTATTTTCGATCTTTTGGCGCTTTTTTGGTGGACAAACCACTGCACATGTGCACTGTGACTCGTGACTGGAGTCTAGTTCTGCTAGCACACATAGCCTACTGTGTACAGACGGTTTCAAAATGTATTTTAAATTAGAAAGCAAACAAAATAAATGGACAAGAGAAAAATAAATCTGAATTTGGTCAGTATTGTCATTTGGACAAGCAAAGCCATTATTTTAAGTTGCAGGCAAGAAAGACAAGTCTGTCCACTGTCTCTGGTTTTAAAACTGCCCTGTTGCAGGTTAAAAAAAAATTATAAAAAAAAAAAAAAAAAAACGATTTTTCGATTTTTTTTTTATTTCGATATTCGATATCGATTATTAAAATATATCGCGATATTTATCGTTATCGTTATATCGCCCAGCCCTAATATCATGGTCGATCGTGTCAAACGCTGCGCTTAGATCTAATAGGACGAGAATTGAGACTTTGTTTGCATCAGAGTTTATTCTGAGGTCACTAATTATTTTTGTAAGAGCAGTTTCAGTGCTATGGTGCGTTCTGAAGCCTGATTGAAATTCCTCCATCATGTTGTTTTCTTTGAAAAGGGAGTTTATTTGTATTGAGATTTTTTTTTTAAGTATCTTGCTGATGAATTGGAGCCGGAGGTTGGATATTGGCCTATAGTTGGTTAATACATTACTGTCTAGTTTGGGTTTCTTTAGTAAGGGTCTTACGACAGCTGTTGTGAATGCGTCTGGGAAAATACCTGTCAGAAGCGATGTATTTATAATATTTAGGACATGACTTGCAGCAATACTCTTGAATATTCGCTTAAAAAATGCTGTGGGTATAGGGTCAATACAGGAAGTGAAAGAGTTACATTCCATGACAGTTTTGTAAAGCTCAGTAGATGTAATGCAAGCAAATTTTCCTATGGTTACTTTTTCTAGATGTCGCACTAGAGCACCAGCATGTCATTTATCCAATAAGGTGCATTCCATGTGGGGAAATGGAAAGTATAGGGAGGGGATACCTGCACACATGTAAACAACAACAATAATTTTGGACCTGCATTTTTAAATGTATTATACATTAATGAATCAATAAAAGCAATACCTTTATTACACACCTTTCTAAAAGCTCTGTGGATGTATTATAAAAAAAATAATTACATATACAATTGTTATCTATAGCACCTTTAAAAGTTAATTGTTGAGAGGATAGTGTAGCAACTGCGTAGGATTAAGATAACAGAGGTTCAACACGGTCCACAGATAAAAGCCCCGCCTACCACACTGTATTCATACTGTACCTACCGATATCCAACCCATAGGTTTATCCACATACTCGACTATGCTTGCACCTCATGGTACCAAAGCACCTCAAAGGCGCTAAAAACAAAATTATACAAACATCTCAAAACAAACTGGTCAGACTACTGCTTGACCTTACCCCCAGAACCCACCTCACCCCTGCCCACTTTGACAACCTAGGATGGCTTAGAGTAGACGACAGAGTACAGCAACTTGCAATGGGCCTGGTCTACAAGATACACTACACGACCAAGGTACCCATGTACATGTCAAAATACTTCCCAAAGGTCAGTGAATACCACGATCACAACACCAGAGGGAGCTCCACAAATCATGTTAAACCCAGATTCGGCTCAAACGAGGGACTAAACACGTTTCGCAATTATGCCACATCAATGTGGAACGCCCTACCCACAGCTGTAAAGGAATGTGAATCACTACCCACTGGGCCACTTTCAAAAACACTCTCAAAGAACACCTACGGGAGACTGCAATTCGAAACTGGCCCCTGTAAATGTCCTAACCCAACCCCCTCCAATGTACAGTAAATTACCAAGTATGGTTGTCAATATTCCAATGTACAGTTTTGCTTGTATAGTTGTACAGTGTTCCCCACCCCACCCCGCCTACCCAACCCCCCCCCCTACTCAACCACCTCCAATGTACAGTTCCACCCCACCCCACCTACCCAACCTCCTCCAATGTACAGTTTCTACGTCAAATGTATATACTCTTTTTTTTAAACTCTTTTTGTATCACAAACAGTACTGTGTTTGTAAATCTGGTATGTGTATAGATGTAGCAGTACTGTCTATCTGTATGTCATCACTGGCCTCCCAAAAAAAACACAGAACGACTCCAACTCATTCAAAACTCGGCAGCTAGGCTACTAACTAGAACCAAGAGGAGAGACCACATCAGTCCAGTATTAGCTAACCTACACTGGCTTCCGTAACATTTAGAATTGATTTCAAGGTCCTCCTCCTTATATATAAAGCACTAAATGGAACAGGACCAAGCTACATTGCAAATTCTCTAGTCAACTATGTGCCTCCTAGAACATTGCAATCATCTACTACTGGTCTATTGAAGGTTCCAAGCCACAGTCTAAGGGAAATCGGGGATGCAGCCTTTGCAAACTATGCACCAAAGTTATGGAACACACTACCTATGGACATTAGGGAAGCTAGATCTCTTAATAAATAAGCTAAAAACGTACCTCTTCACCATAGCCTTCTAATACACTCCGCTGTTGATTGTACTGTAGCACTATCTTACTTTGTATAATTTTACTATCTATTCTATTCTACTATTTTATTGCACTTTATTATTTTACTGTCTATTGCTTTTTATTACAGGCTCAAAACTGTCAGGTATTAAACTGTGTGGGTATCAAACAAGAGACTGTCAGGCTTTAAAACTGTGTAGGACCTGGCGTAGCGGAGATTGCGTTCGTCACCAACCCCGAAGCTGTGAGCTGGATTCGCCTGTTCGAATCCAGCTCACAGCTCCGGGGTTGTCACCAGCTTGGCTGGCCGTTCACACTAGGGTGGGAGAAGCTGGCGGGGTGGGTCCGGGTCGTTGTAAACAGCGACTCCTACAGTTCGGTCGGGGCGCCTGCTAAGCGCGGATAGGACCTGAGTGGGATAGTGTGATCCTTCCACACTCTACGCCCTCTCAGGGAGGATCCGCGCTGCCAGGTGAAAAGAAGCGGTTGATTGGCTGGACGTGTGTCGGAGGAAGCACGTGATAGCCTCCACTCTCCCAGATGATCTGACTGTGGGGGGTAAGTGCGCAGCGACCAGGAAGGGATTGGGAATTGGCATACGACTAACATACGGCTGCCTTTCTGTTCGCTCCGTCGAGACTGTGCTTACTTTTGTTAATATTTATAGTTTTAAGAGTTTTGTCTGTACCAACAGTAGGTGCATTTAATGTGTATGACCGTCAGTCACTTATAGACATCGGATTACGGGAAACTTACCGATTGGATTACTCACTGGACCAGCTTTCCGAACCGCAACAATGGCCTGAGGAGATTCTCAGGAAAATGGGACCAGAGCCTGATCCCAGGAACAAAGGAACCAGACGGCGTGGGAAGAGAGCTGGGATCCGTAACAGGCTGAGATCCAGACGCCACCGAACACCATTACCCAGTATATTGCTAGCCAATGTACAATCAATTGACAATAAACTGGACGATATCCGAGCAAGGATTCAATACCAAAGAGACGTTAGAGATTGTAACGTTCTCTGCTTCACCGAGACGTGGCTGTCGCCGGACGTCCCAGATCACGCAATTCAACCAGCCGAACACTTCTTCATCCACCGCAAGGATCGTACAGCAGAGTCCGGCAAACAACGTGGAGGAGGTATCGCCTTCATGTTTAACAACAATTGGAGCGATCCAACTAACGTGAAGGAATTATCCAACCACTGCTGCCCAGACCTGGAATATATAACCATCAAGTGTCGTCCTTTCTTCCTCCCGAGGGAGTTAACGGCGATCGTCCTGATCGGAGTGTATATTCCACCGCAAGCGAGTAACAACGTCGCGCTCTCCAGACTCCACGACGAGGTAAATAGAATACAAGCGGCGAACGTTAACGCCGCCATTTTAGTGCTGGGTGATTTCAATAGCGCCAATCTGAGAAAGGTATTACCTGACTTCTATCAGCATGTGACTTGCAACACCAGAGGCGGTAACATCCTAGATCACTGTTACACGCAATTTAAAGGTGGCTACAAGGCTCATTCTGATAGTGGCTTTGGTAAATCAGATCACGCGTCCATTTTTCTTTCACCAAAGTACAAACAGAGAATCAAAAGTACTCCTGTAGTCTCGCGAGAGGTGCAGAAATGGGATTTGACGTCAGAGGAGACGCTCCAGGCTGCGTTTGACTGCACAGACTGGAACGTGTTCCGCGACACAGATAACATTAATGTCTACACGGAGGCAGTGCTGGACTATGTTTGTACTTTGGTGGAAGAAACAATCCCCACTACCAAAATGAGAGTTTACCCAAATCAAAAACCCTGGGTAGACAAATCCGTCCGTGAAGCTCTGAGAGAGCGCACCAAAGCATACAACGACGGCCTAGTGGCAGGCAACATGAATGACCACAAGGTGGTGCGACACAACGTAAGGAGGACAGTGACAGAGGCCAAACGGCGCTACAGGGATAAAATTGAACTCCAGTTTGAACAAGCTGACTCTAGAGCTATGTGGCAGGGGCTCAAAACGATGACAGACTACAAAGGCGCCTCCCTCAAACTGAACAGTGACATCTCCTTAGCAAATGACCTCAATACCTTCTATGCGAGGTTTGATGCTGGTAATAACAACACCAGCCCACAAGCCACGGCAATGGGGGGGGGGGGGTCGGCTGCTGATGGAGACGCAGTGTTCAGGGTAACAGAGCATGAGGTTTTTACATTACACATGGGCAAAACAGAGTCCATTCTCTTCGGTTCAAATAACAAACTCAGCAAGACCGACGGCTTCTCAGTTACAGTGGGTGACAATATTGTCACAAGGAAAGATGAAATTACCTACCTGGGTTCCATCCTAGAGGCTAATCTCTCCTGTGACAAAATGGCATCCAATGTAATAAAAAAAGTCAACCAACGAACTCGATTCTTGTACCGGATCTCCTCTCTGGTAAACAAGAACACCCTGAAGACTCTGGCAGGAGCACTCATTCAGGGGTACTACGACTATGCTTGCACCTCATGGTACCAAAGCACCTCAAAGGCGCTAAAAACAAAATTACAAACATCTCAAAACAAACTGGTCAGACTACTGCTTGACCTTACTCCTAGAACCCACCTCACCCCTGCCCACTTTGACAACCTAGGATGGCTTAGAGTAGACGACAGAGTACAACAACTTGCAATGGGCCTGGTCTACAAGATACACTACACGACCAAGGTACCCATGTACATGTCAAAATACTTCCCAAAGGTCAGTGAATACCACGATCACAACACCAGAGGGAGCTCCACAAATCATGTTAAACCCAGATTCGGCTCAAATAAGGGACTAAACACGTTTCGCAATTATGCCACATCAATGTGGAACGCCCTACCCAAAGCTGTAAAGGAATGTGGATCACTACCCACTTTCAAAACCTCTCTCAAGGGACACCTACGGGAGACTGCAATTCAACACTGGCCCCTGTAAATATCCTAACCCAACCCCCTCCAATGTACAGTCATTTACCTAGTATGGTTTTGTCAATAGTTCAATGTACAATTGTGTTTGTTTGTACAGTGTCTCCCCCCCCCCCCCCTCAATGTACAGTGTTACTTGTTTATACAGTGTGCCCCCCGCCCCCCCCCCCCCCCCCAACCACCTCCAATGTAAATTACCCAGTATGGTTGTCAATATCCCAATGTACCCAACCCCCCCCACCCAACCTCCTCCAATGTACAGTTTCTACGTCAAATGTATATACTCCCTTTTCTTGACTCCTTCTGTATCACAAAAAGTACTGTATTTGCAAATCTGGTATGTCATAAATGTATAGATGTAGCAGTACTGACTATCTGTATGTCATGTATGTCATATATGTCTATATGAATTGAAAATGGGGGACCCTGATGGAAACAAGACAAACGTCTTTCTCAGGTCTGCATCCCCTTAACAATTGTATGTATTGAGCCGTACTGTATTGTACCCATTCTGCAATCTGTTAAATAAAGTTTTCATTCATTCATTCATTCATTCATTCAGGTGAGGCGGACCTTTAAAAAAGTGAATATCAGGAAGGCAGCAGGTCCGGACGGCATCCCCGGCCGCGTCCTAAAAGTCTGTGCCGACCAACTGGCCCCAGTATTCACTGACATATTTAACCTGTCCTTAGAACAGGCTGTCATCCCCACCTGCCTGAAGAAGTCCACTATTATCCCTGTACCCAAAAAATCCAAGCCTGCTTGCCTCAACGACTACCGCCCTGTAGCTCTCACCTCCATAGCCATGAAGTGCTTTGAGAAGCTAGTAAAGGGCTACATCTGCTCCTCCCTCCCCATCAACATGGACCCCCTGCAATTTGCATACCGCCCCAACAGGTCCACGGAGGACGCCATAGCCCATGTGCTGCACACAGCAGCATCACACCTGGACAAGAGGCAGGGGAACTATGTGAGAATGCTATTCATCGACTACAGCTCGGCATTCAATACCATAGTCCCCTCCATACTCATAGCCAAGCTCAGGGACCTGGGCTTGAACTATGACCTCTGCCAGTGGGTCTTGGACTTCCTGACTGGCAGACCCCAGGTGGTGAGAGCAGGCAACTGCACCTCCTCATCCATCACCCTCAACATAGGGGCCCCCCAGGGCTGTGTTCTGAGTCCCCTCCTCTACTCCCTGTACACACACGACTGTGTGGCTCAGCGGAGTAGCAATACAATCATCAAATTTGCTGACGACACAGTGGTGGTGGGCCTGATCTCTGCCAACGACGAGAGGGCCTACCTGGAAGAGGTCAAGGTCCTGGCGGGATGGTGCCAGGAAAACAGCCTCTCCCTGAACGTCAGCAAAACAAAGGAGATGATTGTGGACTTCAGGAGGTCGGGGGTCAGGGACTACAGCCCCCTCAGCATCGACGGGGCACCGGTTGAGAGAGTCAACAGCTTTAAGTACCTCGGAGCCTACATATCCGAGGACTTGACATGGACCACACACATTGACAGTGTTGTGAAGAAGGCACGACAACGCCTCTACTTCCTCAGGCGCCTAAGGAAGTTCCAAGTCAGTCAGAAGATCCTTAAGAACTTCTACTCATGTACAATAGAGAGCATCTTGACTGGCAACATCACCTCCTGGTTTGGGAATAGCACTGCACAAGACCGAAGCAGACTACAAAGAGTGACACGTTCAGCCGAACGCACAATTGGAGGGGGGCTCCCCACCCTCCAGAACATTTACAACAAGCGTTGCAAGGGCAAGGCTAAGAGAATCATTAAAGACTCCAGTCACCCGAACAACTGCCTCTTTGAACTGCTGCGGTCAGGCAAGCGATACCGGAGTCTCAAGGCGAGCACAGAAAGACTCAGAAGAAGCTTCTATCCCCAGGCCATCAGGCTGCTAAACGAACAATGAACACTACACAACAACAACCACCAAAACGCACATAGCACACACATCCACACGCACACACTCACTTTAAACAAACACACTGTAGCACCCACTCCACACACTTTATAGCACACACCCACTTTAAACAAACACACTGTAGCACCCACTCCCCACACTTTATATTTATATTTATTGATGAAGGATTGCACTACAACTCGTACACCTTACTGTAAATTGTACCTAAATTGTACCTCATCCCATTTCTGCTTTGCACTATATAGTACTGTACATTAGTACACTGCATAGTATTGTATATTATATGGTAACTCAGAACATTGTACATATGTCTATACCGAACACTGTGACCTCATTTTCTTCTTCTAAATTACATGCTATACTATGTTATTTGATGTTATTTGATACTATCTTGTCTTAGCACAGTCTCCGGAGCGAAACAGTAAGAAGCATTTTGTATGAAAGTATTCTGTACTTCTGTATGACAACTATTAAAGAAACTTGAAACTTGAAACATTGGGATGGGAGAAAATCAGAGGAAAATGGAGGGGGAAAAAGATCAATAAATTTAAAAAAAAACTGTGTAGGACTCACTGGCCTAGAACTGCACCCTGACTGAGAGGGGGAACTGCGCCCTGAGAGGGAGGTTTGCCCTGGGTGGGAGGTTCAAAGGGTCAAACAGAGAAGGTAAAGACGACTTTGAACTGTTGAACAGCAATCCAGAACTATTTTATTGCACTGTAAAATATATATATATTTTACTCTATTCTATTCTAATGTCAAGTTAGACCGCGCTCTCAAGATACGACACTGGGTGCTGAAATCCCATTAAGTATTATATAAAAGAAGCAGTGAAGCCAGACCAGCACTCTCAGGTTCAAAATTTAATGGCAGCCTGAAACAAACATGTTTCGGAAATATGTATTCCTTCTTCAGTGTTATAGCTTGCCAAACTCTATTCTATTCTACAATTTTATTGCACTGCACTATTGCACTATTTTACTCTGTCTATTTTATCTTTTTATTGTTTATTTAAAACTGAATCAAACCATAAACTAGGTGGCCTGTTGGGATGTTGGATCCTAATGTGAAAAACTGTGATTTCATATGTCTGCACTTTATGTGCTCATTTTATGCCTGTCTTTTTTCTGTTGTGAAGCACTTTGAGCTGCAGTTTCTGTATGAAAGGTGCTACAAATAAAGTTTATTATTATTATTATTATTATTATTATTATTATTATTATTATTATTATTATTATTATTATTATTATTATTATTATTATCTAGTAGTGGCTGAATGTTATCTATGTCATATGTCCTGATGAATTGAAAATGGGGGCCCCGGGTGTAAACAAGACGAACGTCTTTCTCTGGTCTGCATCAATTGTATGTACTGTACATTCTGCAATCTGTTAATAAAGTTTTCGATCAATCAATCAATCAATCTTATATATATAACCACATTCATTCATGTTCTCCCCCGCGCTCTCTCCCATGATGAGCTCAATGTAACGCGGAAGTGCAGACAGTGGTCTATAAATCTGTATGTTCTCACCTGTTCACCCGCAGGCCGCCCGCAGCTGAAGTGCAGACATCCAGATTGTAATAAATGTTCGTAATCAATGTCCCTGCCTTCCCCAAGCAGTAATAGTATCGATCTGTCTCTTCCTGATAAGGTAACCCGGAAGTGTCTTCGAGAATTTCTCGAAGACACTCTGACGTCACGAGACCGCCGCCATCTTGGTATGGATGGGGGAAACAAACGGATTTCTACTGATCACGTATGCGTTGAGCTCCGTTTTTATTACATGTTTTATCACATTCTTGTTCATTTCATAACCTTTTCATATAATTTGTTTTGAAAATATTGAGACCAACATGGCATTTCACTATTTCGAAAGCCTTTCTGGTGATTCTAAGTGCATGTTTCTTTCCCCCAAAGACAGAAAGTAAAAAAGACAGGAAGTTGACTTCGAGACGTCTGCTACATCTATACATTTATTTATACCAGATTTACAAATACAGTACTGTTTGTGATACAAAAAGCGTCTAAAAACAGTATATACATTTGACGTAGAAACTGTACATTGATTAATTACCTCGGATGTCAGAATAATCAGCAATGTATTGCATTGTTAGCTAGCTAACGTTTGATAATTATATTGGTTGATGTATATTTCCTCAGATAGCTTGTATAGTTTTAATATAGCCTATATAGGCTTAAATATAACTGGCACCAACGTCTGAGGTAACCCGGTGTTGTCATGTGACTGTTCTGTGTCACGTGATAACAAGACATGGTAGTCTTCATAGTTCATATCATATCTATGGTTCATGCTATCTGATCTGAGCCATACAGCAGGTGTTTTCTTTCTGTTCTTTTCGTAATCTATTTTGAGTGATGTTTGTATGCTTTAAATGTGTTTAATAAAAAAATATTATATTATATTAAATATAATATATTTAATTGTCTCTGTAATACAGTATGTTTATATCATTTGAACTGTAGAACTACATGCATTCTTTCTTGCTCACTTCTGACTATACATTTTCATTGTAGGCTCACTTTTTTGTTATTGATTTATCTATTTGGAATTTTCAGAGCACTCAGTCACCTTATTATTTGCATAAAATGTATTTATTGTTTTCATGTCCCCCTGACCCACATTGTGTAGGCATTTCACTAGAGGTCTCAATGACACTTTGACGTGAATGGACATGTGGTGGGCTGTTGCAGGGATCAAACCTGTGACCCTGTGATTACAGATCCGTCTGTCTGACCACCAGACGACCCTGCTGGACCCGGCAGTCTGAATCAGTAACTCACTGTCCTGGGAGCTTTAGGAAACACATTTTAATGACACCACCATGGTCACCAGCACAGTCTCAATAAGGTACAATATGTGGGGCATGCCTGTCTTGATAGTGTAGTATACTACTATAATAGTCTGTGTGTGTATATATATATATATATAACGGATGGTATCGTGAAGCGCAGTCAAGAAGGGCTGGGGTGAGTAGCGGTGCTATGGGTTAAACTCACTCTCACAACCTCAAAAAAAAAAGACGCATAGACCCATTACTCAGAAGTGAATTCACCTCTTGGTATAGCGGTCTGTGTTGCTGCCCGCGGTGTCTATATTTTCTACAGCGGAGTTCGGCGATTTGCGAATCTGATTGGCCACTGACGTTTCTGGTCATGTGACATGTGCGCCCAATAGCCTGACGAGCTGTGTCTTTGCCCATTTCCGCGTCGAACAGCCTGCAAAGCACCTGGCGTTCTATCGCCTAACCCTAACCCTAACCCTAACCTTAACCAACTTCGAAAGAGTGCCTAAGCTTAACCGTCGGAATCAGGGCAGGCGTTCTATCGTCACGCTCTAAGACAAACTCTAACCTTAACCGACTTTGAACGAGCGCCTAAGCCTAACCAGTGTAGAAACTTGCGGTCCCACGATTGGGCGTACGCGTCACATGACCAGAAATGACACTGGCCAATCAGATTCGCAAATCGCCGAACTCCGTTGTAGAAAAATAACAGGCGACCGGCGTTCGACGCCCTGCACTCGGGGCATCGAAGTTTGAGGTGACGTTGTCACAACCGTTACATATATATATATATACATACTGTATAATATAGTAGGGATAAGGCATATCAATATTCTATCACATGTTTTGGTTAACCGAACACAGAGTCATATAGTTCAGAAGTCCAGTGTGGCCTAGTAGAAGATGTCATGAAAACAGGCCCTACCACATCATCAGTACCTGGCATGATACCTGTCACCCGCCATGTGAACCATTTGTAACTGACACTCATACACTACAGGACATTAGTCTTTATTGTCCCCATGGGCCTCCTTTCCCACAGTGTGTGTGTGTGTGTGTGTGTGTGTGTGTGTGTGTGCGCGCGCAAGCGCATGTCCCATCTCCGGTCTTTACTTTATATACGTTTGATGTTCATTTAATTTTAATTTTAATTTTTTTTATAACAATTAGTGGTCCACATAAACAAAAAGTTTGGGAACCACTGTGCTAATAAACAGACAGAGTTAGAATGGATTAGTCATAGCGAAGACAAAGGCCACTGGCAACTGTAACCCAATGTTGACAAAGTGCCATTTCCCCATACAGAGGGCTCCTACAACCAACCCCGTTACGGTGCCCAAGGTACCCGCCCACGACGACCAGCGTCCTGCCATCGCCGCTGCTGCCCCCACCGATACCCCCGCTGCCCCCACCACCCCCAACAAGGCCCCCGCAGTGCCCCCTTCCCCCAATAGAGGAGCTAACACCTCCACCACGGTTAGCAAAGCTGCCGCCACCCCCGCCGCCCCCACTATGACCCTCCCCTCGCCAGCCCCTCGCCTGACCAGGGGCCCCCCTACCGTGGCCCCTAAACCCAATTGGCACAGCTTCGCCACGAAGAACGCTGCGCTCAAGGCCTCCAGGGCGGACTTGTGGTTCATGCGAGCGGTGATGGTTTCCCTGGACGGCTTCTCCTCCGCCGGCCTCTTCATGGAGGTGGTGATGACCTCTTGCCCGGCGTGCAAGGTGAGCACGGCGATGACGAACGTGGCCAACATGCCCATGCACCCTGCCAACATCCAGAACTTAAAGTCGGCGGCTTTCAATAACAGATACCCCATGACCGTGACCAGAGACAAAAGTGCCACGAACACAGATTGGTGGCCCCCGTACCCACACACTCCGAACACCGACGTAACTATGGCTATGATTGTCATGGGTACCCCCGAAAATGCCAGGAAGTCCACATATTTTACCAGCACGCTGTTAATCCAGTCTTGGATGGTTCTTTGTTCCATCTCTGCCTCTTCTCTCTCTCTCCTCTCCCTCTCCATCTCCTCCCGCTGCTCACGCTGGGCCTCCCAGGCACTCCTCTGCTCCAGTCCGTCTGCTCTCCCTCCGTTCTCCAAGGTCAGGATCCTTTCTTCCATCTCCACGGCAGCCACTCTCTCTCTCCGCTGCGTCTCTCTGCTGGTCTCTGTCTCTCTCCGCTCTCTCTCCCTGGCCAGAGCTCCTTCGCCCCCCTGGCCGCAGAACGCCTCTCCTCCTTGTGTCCAGAGGAGCTTGAACAGGAAGTGCAGAGCCGGCTTGAGCACGGTGAATATGCTCAAGGCCCAGAGGAGTGCCACCATGCCATACGTCGTCACGATCTTCTCCGTGATGAATCCCAGGGTGGCACCGCTGAGCGTGGTGCCCAACGCGCCGGCCACTCCGGCCGATACCCACACGCCCACCAGTTCTGTCCGTGACGTGCCGCAGCTCCTGGTGGCGATGAACACGGAGGCCATGGCCGCGGCCAGGATCACCCCGGCCACCGTGGAGCTCATCGCTGCGGTCAGCGCGGTGGCCCCCACCAGGGTGCCCAGCCCCAGGGCGCCCACGGTCCTGACCTCGTCCATCACCGGCTTCATGGGGCCGTCTGATGTCATCGCTGACATCACCTGGTCCACTGGGTCCTCCGTGGCTCCCAGCACACAGCCTGCCAGGGCGCCCAGGGCGAACCCCAGCACCGCCTCCACTAGAGGGCTCCTGGGCTCTGGAACAGGGAAGGGAAAGTGTTAACTATTTGTGAAATTAAAATGGAAATTAATTAATTGGTCTAGTCTAGTCTTTGTATGTCTTTGTGTGGATTTGTCAGTCTGAAATGTTATTTATAGCCTGGGGGAAATTAAATGTGTACTTCTTGCTGTTTGGCCATGGTCCTCAGATTGACAAGCCTACACAAGATGTTGATTGATTGATTGAAAACTTTATTAACAGATTGCAGAATGGGTACAATACAGTACGGCTCAATACATACAATTGTTAAGGGGATGCAGACCAGAGAAAGACTTTAGTCTTTCGTCTTGTTCAGAAGTGTTACATTTTGCACCGTGTTTATACTGTAGCTACGTTAGCAAAGTATTTAAGTTACTGACCTTCAAAAATACTGGAAAATGAATAAATCAAATTCAAATTTTGACTCGTAATATTTGAGCAAATAAGTAAACAAACAAGTTACACAAATTCAAGGAAACGGTCTTGAACATTTTAAAATACTTTTTAATCTATTATTATTATTATTATTATTATTATTATTATTATTATTATTATTATTATTATTATTATTATTATTATTATTATTATTATTATTATTATTATTATTATTTAATTTTGTTATTTTCACTTTCACAGAATGAGTGAAAGTCAGGGTTAGGGTTGGGGTCCCCGCCCACCTTCTTGAACCCGTGGCAGTGTGTTTACTATACAGTGGAATGTGGAGAAGATAAGCCACCGTGTAATGTTTCAAGTGTAATGTTTCTAAAGCCAGCGAGTCGCCAGACTGGCTGTTCAAGTTCGACCTGCTGCAGAGAGACGGCTCGGGGCCACCGTTTGAGGCTGGTTTTCAACACAGTTAAATTGTTCAGGAACACTGTCTTTTCGTCTCAACCTGTTTTCGTATACAAACAAATTGTCAGACGCAGTCGGGTTCATTCTTAGGTCAGCCGATGATGGACAGATTATGTTACCACCACGTCCAAAATCAAATGCTTTAATAAAGAGGACTGTTGTTTATTATCGTGCCATCAATCATTGGAATAACTGCCCCACTGAACATAAGTAAATTGAATAGTAAAGTGTCTCTTTCAAAATACCACCTGAGAATGCACTACTTAAATATGTGAGAAAAATATTCTGATGTTGATAATGATGTCTACAATGTTTCACTGTTTTTAGATTATCATTGTTAATTGTGATTGTCATTATGTATCTCATGTTGTTATGTTTTGTGTTTTCTGTTGTCTTTCTGTGTGGACCCCAGGAAGACTAGCTCGCCACCTAGGTGACAGCTAATAGGGATCCTTTTAAACAATAAACTAGGGCGGCTACGTGGCGTAGTGGGCAAGGCGCTCGCCACGAAATGCTGGAGACGCTGGGCTCGCCTGTTCGAGCCCAGCGCTCCACATTTGCTTTCAGTTTAGCTGGTCGTCCGTACTAATACACATTGGCAGTATTAGGGAGTGGGAAACTGATGGGTGGGGATCGGGCGTTATGGACAGCGACTCCTACAGGTCGGTTGGTGCGCCTGCGCAGTAGAATCAGGAAGTGTCGGGGGCAGCGTGAGCCTCCCACGCGTTACTCCTCGCCACTGAGAGATCAAGCTGCGCAGGTGAAAAGATGCGACTGCTGTTACCTCAAGTACCGGAGGGGACTCGTGCTATGTATGACTTAGTCCACATTACAGCCGGCTTGTGGGAGGAAAGAAACAGCGTTCGTGACAGGGGAGGGTTGAATTGGATGATACGAAATTGGGATGGGAGAAAATATAGAAAATGGGAGAAAAAGTGGATAAAAAAAAAAAAAAACAATAAACAATAAACCGTTTGACCTGGTCACGTTTCACGTGGCTTCAACATTAGTCAGCCTGAAAAAATATGTCCCAGTAAACCAGAGTAAAGGCATGGAAGAGATCACTTGGGATCATTTATTAAATGCCATTGTCCATAAAGCAAATGCAAATACATCATGTATAGGCCTACAGCTCTCCATATCTAAAAGAAGTCAGTGCAAATGTGTACACTGTCAAGTGTTTGCATTGTGCAACACAGAGCTTGCAAGAAAAGCAAAGAAAAAACACCCACTCTCCATCCTGACTGTGTTTCACAGCACTGAATGAATTAAATCTACACCACGTGTCTCACAGCACTGAATGAATTAATTCCATCTACATCCTGACTGTCTCAGCACTGAATGAATTAATTACATCTACATCCTGACTGTCTCAGCACTGAATGAATGAATTCCATCTACATCCTGACTGTCTCAGCACTGAATGAATGAATTCCATCTACATCCTGACTGTCTCAGCACTGAATGAATGAATTCCATCTACCTCCTGACTGTCTCAGCACCGGATTCATGAATTCCATCTACCTCCTGACTGTCTCAGCACCGGATTCATTAATTAAATGAAAGTGGAAGGTTTACAAAGGTGACAGGTGCACTTACTCAGTTTGGAGCGTGCCATGTTCCGTAGGGGACAAGAGACAGACAACTCCCAAGTTCTGTGTCCTCCAGTTGTGTGGCAGGTGGCTCTGTAGTGAGTCTGGTGGTGTTGGTGAACATGTGTCTCTTCTTGTCCTGCAGTCCTATCTATCTGAACGGTGAACACACCCGACCGTTACCTGTTCTGCCTCATTCTAGCCTCCATGCAGGTGATCTGATAGAGTCAATCTCTAGGATCACTGGCATCACAAGAGCATTAACATGCGTGTCACTGAGTATCAGTGTTCCTCCACTATCTGTCATCTATACACTGGCCCCTCCCTTCCCTGCCTTGCGGGTTTCATCCTGTCATCACTACACCTGCTACACTCCCATTGGCTCTGTGCCGGGAGCAGGTTTGGAGGGCGGGTCGGTGAACTATTGCTGTTCCACTTTCTCAAAGTGTGTGTGGTTACTAATAGTTCCAGTTCAAGTTCAAGTTTCTTTATCGGTTGTCATACAGAAATACAGAATACTTTGCATGAAATGCTTTTTTCTGTTAGGCAGAATGTCCATTAAATGTATTGGAAATGTGTGTTTAATTATTCCTGTGTATATTGCAATTTGTATAATAATTATTATTATATTATAATTAATGAGGGGGGGGGGGGGGGTTGTATACTTATTTACACTATACAACCTATTTTATTTGGATAATTAACATTTTCATGACCCTTTTCCCCCCGAAGCCAATAAAACATGTTTTGAAGCTGATTAAAGCCAACTGAATGTGATATTGATTCATATCTGATGTTAATTAAAGGGGCACAATGTTGATTTATTCTGTACATAATTTCACACAAATCCCAAAACTCTAAACAGAGTACACACACATTAATTTTCGCTCGACGGTTATTGAGAATCAATTATTTTGAATATGGCCACTAGTGATGTCATCGGGATATTGAATCCTTGTGCTGTGTTAATTACAGCTCCATGAACTGATGTAAATGATATGGTGTGCCCTAGAGTAGCGGTCGCCAACCTTTTTGAAACTGAGAGCTACTTCAGGGGTACGGAGCAGTACGAAGAGCTACGTGTTTGATACAAACTTCCTGAATAACAAAGTTGCACAATGCAGATAACTTTCAGTTTAGCTGGTCGTCCACAGTAATACACATTGGCCGTATTACGGGGAGGGAAACTGAAGGGTGGGGATCGGGCGTTGTGGACAGCGACTCCTACAGGTCGGTTGGTGCGCCTGCGCAGTAGAATCAAGAAGCGACGGGGGCGGGGCCCCTCCAAAGCCCAGACCCCCGACGCTGAAAGATCGAGCCGCGCAGGTGGAAAGATGCGACGGCTGTTACCTCGAGTATCGGAGGGGACTCGTGCTATGTATGTCTTAGTCCACATTGCAGCCGGCTTGTGGGAGGCAAGAAACAACGTTCGAAGACAGGGGAGGGTTGAATTGGACGATATGGAAATTGGGATGGGAGAAAAATAGAAGAAATGGGAGAAAAAAAAACTTTTGAACCCTCTAAGCCTACATAGACAAAGTTTCGCCTGGACATAGTGTCATATTTTTTCCAATTCTGAGCTTATTCTTTGAGTCAATATCAAGTGTTATTATACCTTTTATGATTCAGGGGAACCTACACCTAGGTTCAGTGTAAACTCACCATCATACATTACCTCTGTGTGAGGTGGCTGGGTGGCGCAGCGGACATTGCGCTTGTCACCAACGCAAGAGACACCGGGTTCGACTCCGGCTGTCTGCGTTGCCTCCGGCTTGGGCCGGCAGTCATACTAACTCAATTGGCAGAGTTAGCGGGTGGAAGTCGATGGGTGGTAATCTGGACGTTGTGGACAGCGACTCCTACAGGTCGGTTGGGGGACACCTGCACAGCAGAGACAGGAAGTGGCGGGGGCAGTGTGAGCCTCCCACACGTTACACCTCGCCACTGAGAGTCCGCGCTGGCAGGTGAAAAGATGTGACAGGCTGCCTCCTCGTGTATTGGAGGGAACACGTGATGCAAGGCTTCTATCCTCCCTACAACCGGCCAGTGGGGGGCATATGCGAGCAATGTTCAAGACAGGGGAGGGGAGAATTGGAAACAGCGAAAAATTGGGATGGGAGAAAAATAGAAAAATACGGAGAAAAAGTGGATACAAAAAAAAACATTACCTTTGTGTGAGCATACAATATTTGACATTAAAAAAATAACACTATAGTTTACCAGGGAATTGTTGTTTCTTTGTTATATAATTTTTGACAGTACCTGGTAGTACAGTACAGTACCTGGTTAAACAGTACAGTTACTGGTTATACAGTACAGTACCTGGTTATACAGTACCATGGTTAAACAGTACAGTAACTGGTTAAACAGTACAGTAACAGGTTATACAGTACAGTAACTGGTAATACAATACAGTACCTGGTAGCAATTCTCTGTAGGTTTGACCGTGAGACGCACATACACAACATGCATACAACATATCGACGCCCGATAGCCGGCTAGCTAGCAGAGCTAACAACAAAAACAACCAGGAACGAGTCCTTTGTTGTCCCAGCACGGCGCGGGACCCGACACCCCCCTCCCCCCTTCTTTGTTGTTCCAACACGGCGCGGGACCCGACGCCCCCCTCCCCCCTTCCCACCCACAACAACACAGAGGAACAGATTACAAACGGACAATACTTCGAACCTGCCAACATAAATGAAATAACCAACGCCAATGGACTGAACATTTTTCACATTAACATTAACAGCTTAAAAAACAAATTGGATGAAATCAAGCAAATATTCATAAATGGTAAGGCAAACATACTGTGCTTCTCAGAAACTAAGCTCGACGATTCTGTAAAAGATCCAGAGATAGAGATTGAGAACTACTCAATAATCAGGAATGATAGGAACAAACATGGAGGTGGTGTCTGTATGTACATACACAAGGACACCAAATTCATCAACAGAAATGACCTGAATCATAAATCAATTGAAACTGTATGGGTGGAAATCCTATTCGAAAGGGCGAAATCCCTACTGGTTGGCACAGTCTACAGGCCGCCAGATCATAGTGGCTTTTATGATACAATGGATGGGTGTTTAGCTGGAGTTGAGGATGTAGACAAAATTCTTATTGGAGACTGGAACACGGATATGCAACGAAAAGATGCACCCGTCTTCAAGGCCTTCAGTAGGTTTTGTGATCTGCATGGCCTCAGCCAGCTAATCACCCAACCCACACGTGTATGTGAATCAACTCAGACTACCATTGACCTCATTCTGACCTCCGACAAGTCCAAGATCTCAAATAAAGGGGTTATAGCATGTGGGTTAAGTGATCATTATATGATATTCTGTACCCGAAAAAAACTAAAACAAAAGGCTGGCTGCCACAAAACAGTCACATCTAGAGACCTCAAAACCTACTCTAGCGAGGCCTTCAACCTTGAACTGGAGAGTCTGGACTGGTCAGATGAACTCAATGGTACACTGGTTGACGAAACATGGCTTGGTTTCAAAACCAAATTCTCAGCAATACTAAACGACATGGCCCCCCTAAGAACCACCAGGGTAAAAAATCGCGCTGAGCCGTGGATGCACTCCGAAATACTGGCCGCTATGAAAACCAGAGACAAAAAATGCTCTGAGTTTCGTAAAAGTCAGTCAAAGCTTACTAAAAGCACGAGCAGTGAACTCCAAGCCCACGTGACTGAACTCAAACTAGAAAGAAACAGACTAAGAAACGACGTAAACTCCATGATCAAAACTGCAAAAAAGAATTTCATCAATGACAAAACTGAGGAAAACAAAAACAAACCACGTGAACTTTGGAAATTACTCAATAATCAACTAGGATGCAGTAAAAAACTTAAAACCAGATTCTCAAACATAAACATAAAAACTGACAACACGCTCATCACAGACAAGCTGGATGTAGCCAATTACTTAAACATTTTCTTCACAAACATAGCCACAACACTGGTAAACAAACTACCCTCCCACTCAGGGCTTTATGGGGTAGAACACATAGTAGCTTTCTACAAAAACCTAGGGGTCCGCAAGGACGACTTCAAGCTGGAAACGGTAACAACAGATGAGGTACTCAATAAACTGAGCGCCCTCCAACCTAACAAGGCCACTGGCCATGACAACATCCCCTCCAAATTCCTCAGAGACTCAGCAGCCGCCATCACACCAATCATCACACACATAATAAACCTCTCCATAAAACAGGGACACGTCCCCAAGGACTTCAAAATTGCGAGGGTGACCCCTCTGCACAAAAAGGGCAGCAAATTAGACCCAGGCAACTACCGCCCTGTTTCTATTCTCACCTCCATCTCGAAAGTCATGGAAAAAATAGTCTACGAACAGGTCGAAAAGTACCTAGCGGAAAAAAATCTAATCTACGAATTCCAATCTGGCTTCAGAACATCCCACTCCACTGACACATGCCTTCTCTATTTGAATGACCACATCAAACAAGAGGTGGACGCAGGCAAATACTGCGGCATGGTCATGCTGGACCTACAAAAGGCCTTTGACACGGTCAATCACTCCATTCTGATTGACAAGCTAAAAGCAATTGGTTTTGATAGTCTATCAGTGAGCTGGATGCAATCCTACCTTGAGGGGAGGGAACAGATGGTGGAGGTAAACGGTACCCTATCCCCCCCCCTCACAGTGAGCTGTGGTGTTCCACAAGGAAGCATACTAGGACCGCTACTGTTCCTAATTTATGCAAATGACATGTCGTCAGCTTGTGACTGCAACTTGTTCCTGTTTGCGGACGACTCAGCCCTGCTGGTCTCTGACAAGAACAAGTTACAGGTTGAAAAAACCCTCAGCTCGGAACTAGGCAGAATCTGCATATGGCTCGCTGATAACAAACTATCATTACACATGGGCAAAACAGAGTCCATTCTCTTCGGTTCAAATAACAAACTCAGCAAGACCGACGGCTTCTCAGTTACAGTGGGTGACAATATTGTCACAAGGAAAGATGAAATTACCTACCTGGGGTCCATCCTAGAGGCTAATCTCTCCTGTGACAAAATGGCATCCAATGTAATAAAAAAAGTCAACCAACGAACTCGATTCTTGTACCGGATCTCCTCTCTGGTAAACAAGAACACCCTGAAGACTCTGGCAGGAGCACTCATTCAGGGGTACTACGACTATGCTTGCACCTCATGGTACCAAAGCACCTCAAAGGCGCTAAAAACAAAATTACAAACATCTCAAAACAAACTGGTCAGACTACTGCTTGACCTTACTCCTAGAACCCACCTCACCCCTGCCCACTTCGACAACCTAGGATGGCTTAGAGTAGACGACAGAGTACAACAACTTGCAATGGGCCTGGTCTACAAGATACACTACACGACCAAGGTACCCATGTACATGTCAAAATACTTCCCAAAGGTCAGTGAATACCACGATCACAACACCAGAGGGAGCTCCACAAATCATGTCAAACCCAGATTCGGCTCAAATAAGGGACTAAACACGTTTCGCAATTATGCCACATCAATGTGGAACGCCCTACCCAAAGCTGTAAAGGAATGTGGATCACTACCCACTTTCAAAACCTCTCTCAAGGGACACCTACGGGAGACTGCAATTCAACACTGGCCCCTGTAAATATCCTAACCCAATCATTCCAACCCCCTCCATATGGTTTTGTCAATAGTTCAATGTACAATTGTGTTTGTTTGTACAGTGTCTCCTCCCCCCCCCCTCAATGTACAGTGTTACTTGTTTATACAGTGTGCCCCCCGGCCCCCCCCCCCCCCCAACCACCTCCAATGTAAATTACCCAGTATGGTTGTCAATATCCCAATGTACCCAACCCCCCCCACCCAACCTCCAATGTACAGTTTCTACGTCAAATGTATATACTCCCTTTTCTTGACTCCTTCTGTATCACAAACAGTACTGTATTTGCAAATCTGGTATGTCATAAATGTATAGATGTAGCAGTACTGACTATCTGTATGTCATGTATGTCATATATGTCTATATGAATTGAAAATGGGGGACCCTGATGGAAACAAGACAAACGTCTTTCTCAGGTCTGCATCCCCTTAACAATTGTATGTATTGAGCCGTACTGTATTGTACCCATTCTGCAATCTGTTAAATAAAGTTTTCATTCATTCATTCATTCATGCATTTTATTCTCTCTCTCATCACACCTTGAATGTCAGAATCATCTGCAATGTGTTTCATTGTTAACTAAACTAGCTAACGTTTGATATGGTTGATGTATATTTCCTTTAGATAGCTTGTATATTTAAAATTGTAATACAGGCTTCAATAGAACTGACACCAAAGTCTGGCACCGAGCAGAGCATAGAACGCTGGTGTTTTGACTTGATGACCCTTCCTTCCACTCCTGTGGAATGCTCTCCCCATCCACCTGACTCCTGAGAGCACCACAGGCTTTTAAAAAGGGGCCTAAAAATTTCTTTTTAACAAGGCTTTTGCCTGAATTATTCTTTTACTTTTATTTTTTACTTCTATTCATTTTATTATTATTTAAATGTTTTATTTGTATGTTCTTCCATTTCATTGGTTGTTTTATTCATTTTAATTGTTTTATTCATCTAACTTTTTATCTTTATCTCCTGTAGCACTTTGAGATTTTCACAAATATAAAGTGCGGTACAAATTGAATGTAGTAGTATTATTATTATTATTATTATTATTATTATTATTATTATTATTATTATTATTATTATTATTATTATTATTATTATTATTATTATAGTTTCCTTGCTATTAGTGGATTTTTATCCGGTGTTCTGCCGAATTCTACTACCTCCTCGAAAACTGCTGCCGTAGCGCGAATCGCCTATATCTTTTGACAGCTGGGTGACGTCACCCTATAGTTCACTCCGAACTCCAACAGCTGTACCGACATGTTATCATCTACAAATACATTCAGCTGCAAAGCCAATTACATGCAAATATTTACATGCTTATACAGTTCAAAAGGTGCAATGAAAAACATATGTTTAAGATATTGTTTAAGATATATCAACAAGACTCAACATGACGTTCGTCAGCAAGGTGGCAGAATATTGTACGAGTGAACGATTGTGGGTCATGCGCATGCGTGCGCAAGCGCAGGAGCGCTGGCAGCAGAATTCGAGGAAGAGCAGAACACCGGAAGCCACCGGAACGTCCATTCCGGCAGTGAGCGTTCTGTACGGAGTCGTTTGTGTGTTACCCTCACACGTACTTCTGGAACAATCATGGCGGCTGTGGCAGAAGCGACACATGTGGGCAGCTCGGCTGAGGAGTTATTAGGTAAATAAACCTGTATACATTTTCTAATTTGTTCAATTGAGCGAGAGATGAGGGCTGGCGCTGAGTCATTTGAGATGTCGTCGGAGAGAGGAGGAAGGCATGGAGGAGGGTTGGACCCGGTCGCTCGGAGAGAGAGAGAGAGAGAGAGAGAGAGAGAGAAAGCGTAGTCGAAGCGTGGCGGGGGAGGGTCTGAGAATTGGGAGGAAGTGTGTCGGCGGATGGACGAGAGGGTGATGACGCGGAGTTTGGAAGTTGATGTCAGAAAGTTATGCGGAGATGTGGAGGCGGTACCGGCGTTTAGGGTGGGATCTCGCTGTCGTGCTGTGTTTTCGGGGGACGGCAAGAGTTACTCGGGGGTTGTTTCCTGGATCGAAGGAAAAAAGTGCCGGGTCGAGTTTGATGGCTATAACGGTGACGAGGAGATGGATGTGGCAGCCTTGTTGGTCTGTGATGAACTGCTTTCGGGAGCTAGGGAGGGTAGTGAGAGCGAGGGAGGAGTCGATGAATGAATGAATGAATGAATGAATGAATGAATGAATGAAAACTTTATTTAACAGATTGCAGAATGGGTACAATACAGTACGGCTCAATACATACAATTGTTAAGGGGATGCAGACCTGAGAAAGACGTTTGTCTTGTTTCCATCAGGGTCCCCCATTTTCAATTCATATAGACATATATGACATACATGACATACAGATAGTCAGTACTGCTACATCTATACATTTATGACATACCAGATTTGCAAATACAGTACTGTTTGTGATACAGAAGGAGTCAAGAAAAGGGAGTATATACATTTGACGTAGAAACTGTACATTGGAGGAGGTTGGGTGGGGGGGGGTTGGGTACATTGGGATATTGACAACCATACTGGGTAATTTACATTGGAGGTGGTTGGGGGGGGGGGGGGGCCGGGGGGCACACTGTATAAACAAGTAACACTGTACATTGAGGGGGGGGGGGAGGAGACACTGTACAAACAAACACAAATGTACATTGAACTATTGACAAAACCATACTAGGTAAATGACTGTACATTGGAGGGGGTTGGGTTAGGATATTTACAGGGGCCAGTGTTGAATTGCAGTCTCCCGTAGGTGTCCCTTGAGAGAGGTTTTGAAAGTGGGTAGTGATCCACATTCCTTTACAGCTTTGGGTAGGGCGTTCCACATTGATGTGGCATAATTGCGAAACGTGTTTAGTCCCTTATTTGAGCCGAATCTGGGTTTAACATGATTTGTGGAGCTCCCTCTGGTGTTGTGATCGTGGTATTCACTGACCTTTGGGAAGTATTTTGACATGTACATGGGTACCTTGTACATAGGGACGGGGACTGTCGTGACAGGGGAAGGGAGTCAGATGGTGACAGTATGGAGGGGGGTGAGAGCGGGGGAGAAGGGTGGAGAAGAGGAGCAGAGACAGTGGGAAGGGGATAAAGAGGAAGAAGGGTAGGGGAGATAGCTCGAGTGGGTCAGAAGGTGAGGGTAGCGGAAATGTTAGTGCAGAAGTGAGGAAAATTGTGGTGGTAGTTCGGTTTGGGGATGCAGAGCAGAAAATGATGAGAGAGTTGAATCCGATGGTGCTGTCTGATGATCTAAAAAAGCAGTTGGGGAGTATAGGGTATGCGAGGGTCCTTCCTGATGGGAACCTGTTGGTTTCATGTAAGAGTGAGGGGCAGGCTGAGAACGCTAAAGGGTTGAAGATGGTAGTGAATTGTTCAGTGGTGGAGGTGGGTAGGGTGGGGGAGCGGAGAGGGGCAGGAAGTAAGGGGGTGATAGCCGGGGTGCCGAAGGGCTTGAGTGAGGAAGAATTAAAGGAAAACCTTTAGGGAGGTATGCTAGTTAGAGTAAGGAGGTTGCAAATAACTAGAGATGGGAAGAAGGAGCCTAGTGAGGCAGTATTACTGGAGTTTGAGGGGGAGGGGCTGCCTGGAAGAGTGAATTTGGGGTATGTGAGCTACTCGGTGAGGGCTTATATGCCGAGGGCGATGCGGTGCTTTAACTGCCAGCGGTTTGGCCATATGGCCCGGGGATGTAGGGAAAGTAGGAGGTGTGCGAGGTGTGGGGGGGACCATGAGTATGGGGAATGCAGGGAGGTGAAGCCTAGGTGTTGTAGCTGTGGTGGGGAGCACAATGTGGCTTCTGGGGATTGTGAGGTCATGAGGAGGGAGACGAATGTCCAGAAGGTGAGAGTGGAAGGTCGGCTCTCATATGCTCAGGCAGCGAGGGCAGAGGGGGGACAAGGTGGAGAGGCGAGGGAGGTAGTGGTCGGTGAGGTGGATAGGCAGATGGCTGGTAGGATATTAGTGGAGAAGAAGGCGCTTGTGTTTTTTATAGCTGATGTGATTAATAGTGCTTTCGGGGTTACATCTAGGACTGCAAAGGTTCAGGTGGTAGTGAAGGCAGCAGTGAGTCATTTGGGAGTAGAGGGGCTGGGGTGGGAGGAGGTGCATAGGGTGCTTTATTCGGGCGGGGTATCACAGAAGGTTTGAGGGAGATGGGGGTTAGGGAGTTGGGGATGTCGGAAATACTGAGTGGGGGAGGGGGAGATAAGGCGAGGGTGGTGATGGGGTTTTGAGGAATGTGGGGGTGTATGATAGGGTCTGAGGGAAAGGGTCAGAGTTGGAAGTTAGATAGAAAGTTGAAATATACGTGAGTCAGAGAGTGGGATATGTAGTATAATGTAGATGTAGGTTTATAGGGATGGTGAACAGTGTGGTTGTAGGAAGGTGTTTGTAGGTTAGGTAGTTAGTTAGACTAGTGGTTAGAGAGGGGAGACTGGAAGGCTGGCCCGATCGCCGGGTCGGTAGGTGGCGGTAAATGGCCCAATTTTGGTGCCCGTCCGCCGTAAAACACCAAATAGAAGAAGAAGAAGAATTTGTTCAATTTAACGTCGTTAGGTTTGCGGCGTTTTGAATGGTGTTATTATTGATATAAATATACTAGTTCGGTCACAATAGCTGGCCAGGTTATCATCAGCGTTGCTAAACTCAACAACACAAACTACGGGGCACTAGGCAGCATAACGTTGTAATCTTCGTCAAATGTATATACTCTCTTTTTTTACACTCTTCTTGTATCACAAACAGTACTGTATTTGCAAATCTGGTATGTCATAAATGTATAGATGTAGCAGTACTGTCTATCTGTATGTCATCATGTATGTCATATATGTTATGATGAATTGAAAATGGGACCCTGATGTAAACAAGACAAACGTCTTTCTCTGGCCTGCATCCCCTTAACAATTGTGTGTATTGAGCCGTACTGTATTGTACCCATTCTGCAATCTGTTAATAAAGTTTTCAATCAATCAATCAATGGCAGGGAAGCTAGAATGCATGTAGTTTGGTGTAAGCAAATGTATGTATAATAATCGTAACAATGGATATATGACATAGATTGCTACGGATACTCTGTCAAACACGGAGAGGACGTTCAATCTCCACACACTGAATGTTTGAGTAACTGACTTTCTGAACGTCTGAAGGTGAAGTGCCAGAGGCCCAAGAGGAACACAGCAGTAACCATAGCGACTCTGATGAAGGGAGTGAAGGAGGAGGAGGGACTGATGATGACGAAGGAGCATCAGATGATGGAGAAGACAAGGAAGCTGGTGATGATGATGGGGCAGAGGCAGGGGATGAAGACGGAGGAGAGGAGGGAGAGGAGGGGAACCAAAACGCTGGATGGGCGGAAGCCATGGCTAAGATCCTGGGAAAGAAGACCCCAGAGAGTAAACCCTCCATCCTGCTGAAGAACAAACAGCTGGACAAGCTGAAGGAGAAGGAGAAACAGGAGCAGCTGGAGAGAAAGAAACAGGTACACGTGTATGGGAGGGAAGGGAGCAGTCAATATTGCGCTGTTGTATATTCCACTGTGATATATATACACATTAAAGGTCTACAATACAACAAGAGAGTAAAAGTGATACTAACTCCTGATTTTGCACAAGCCTTTCTGATTTGTTACAACTTTGGGGGTAATTTCGTTATTCTTTTCCTCTGGACAACAGGTTGACAAGAAGCGGACCTGGGAGATGATGTGCAGAGACAAACCCGACCTGGTCAAAGACAGAGAGATGGAACGAAACCTACAGAGAATTGCTACCAGGTACTGTATTGTATTACCAGTTACTGTACTGTGTAACCAGTTACTGTACTGTTTAACCAGGTATAGGGAGGTGTAGTGGTTAGGTTAACGTCATTGCCGTTTTTCCGTGTTCCACCCTCTGTCCAACGCAATGTATTTCCCCATTGCCCGTTTCTAAATCGTCTAGTTTAAAACAAATAAAGCATGAACATTTGCACGGTGTACCTTTCTGTGCGTATTCATCCGCAATCTATAGCTCAACATGAAAATATTTGCAATTAATCGTAAAGGTAGCAATATAACAAAGTTTATGTTTTAGTTCACTGGGAAACTACACTGCTATTTTGGCGCTGCTGACTGACGTCACCACAGCGTAGACTCCTGGCTTCAGTCGCAGACCTAGGATCAGATTAACGATTCGTACAATGGGAAAATAACTGACCCTGAATCTGTGGCTAGTATCTCTCTGGCGATCATAACCATTCATCTCTAAAGCCAACCACCATTTTTGAAACCACGTTACCTATTTGTATTTATATATTAAATCGTATAACGTTATTTCGCTGCATATTAAATCACTGTAAATACTAATGTAAATCATTGTTTCGTTGTACATATTGTGTAATAGTTTATAACGTTATTGTTTTTTACATAACGTTAGTAGCTAGCTAGCTTGCTAGCCGGCATTCCCGAAACTTAAAATGGTTCTCTCCTCTTTGTATACTTTTGTCCTCACCAACAAAGTATTCTGCCAGGGAACTTATGGACATGACAGTAGACATTGCTAACATCTAGTACGTTTAGCTAGGTAACATTAACGTTAGTTAGCTAGCGTGGTATCAGCTGGCCATGACGCGTAATCGAAAGAAAAAGAAAAGCACTGAGCGACTTTCTACTGCCTGTACTGGTAAGTGTAGTTCTTTTTTAACAACAAATTAAAAACCTTATACCAAACTACCTTTATTTCAACCAAAAATGCTTAAACAAAATGTTAGTGGTAGAAGGGAACTCATTTTGTCCAAAAATTTAAGCTTTTCAATTTCCATGCGGGAGAATTGTTACAATAGCCAATAATCCATTTTCCCAATGATAAATCCCTATACGGGTGGAACAACCAGTGACACAACCAGTGACGTCAGACTACACCTCCCTATTGTTTTTTTTTTTTTTTTTTTTTTTTTTAATCTTTTTCCCCCTCCATTTTCCTCCGATTTTCTCCCATCCCAATGTTAGTCGTATGCCAATTCCCAATCCCCTTCCTGGTCGCTGCGCACTTACCCCCCACAGTCAGATCATCTGGGAGAGTGGAGGCTATCACGTGCTTCCTCCGACACACGTCCAGCCAATCAACCGCTTCTTTTCACCTGGCAGCGCGGATCCTCCCTGAGAGGGCGTAGCGTGTGGAAGGATCACACTATCCCCCTCAAGTCCTATCCGCGCTTAGCAGGCGCCCCGACTGAACTGTAGGAGTCGCTGTTTACAACGACCCGGACCCACCCCGCCAGCTTCTCCCACCCTCTAATACAGCCAATTGTATTAGTGTGAACGGCCAGCCAAGCTGGTGACAACCCCGAACAGGCGAATCCAGCTCACAGCTCCGGGGTTGGTGACGAACGCAATCTCCGCTACGCCACCTAACCGCCCTTACACCTCCCTATTGTACTGTATTACCAGGTACTGTATTGTATAACCAGGTACTGTACTGTATTACCAGGTACTGTACTGTATTACCAGGTACTGTATTGTACAACCAGGTACTGTACTATATAACCAGGTACTAGGGCTGGGCGATATGGCCTAAAAATATAAAAAAATCCCAGATTTTTTTATTTTTATTTTTTTTATATTTTTTATTTTTTTATAATTTTTTAAACAAACACATAAACAAACATGACAACACACAATTAGATATACAAGCATTGTAAAACAGTGTACATCAGTTAACTCACCGTTTGGATAAATGTCTTATAAAAGATATACCCCTAATACCTGCTATCTATTCCCCTACACACATTATGCTCTTGCTCGCACCCCCCGCCCCCTGGACCCCCCAAATGAATAATCCATCCATTATCCTTCGCTCCTAACCAGACACTACCATTAAATGCTAGCTTTTATTCTCTCCACCACTTCTAACCACATTGTCAATTTGGATTCATTGAGACCCAAAATTCTTGCTGTAGATATTTCTAGATAAATCACATCGAGATTTTTTATTTTTAAATCCGATTTATCTGTTTTTTTCTCTTGAAAACTAGAAACGCCAAGGAAATCATTCAAACAACCTTTGTTTTTATTTGACAAAAAAAAAATATCAAACCAAGATGAATTTCCCTATTGGGATTGAAGTGCAAACCTAACTTTCACCAATCTTCACTTAATTTTTTTTTAAATTATATTTAGTGCTGTCAATCGATTAAAATATTTAATCGCATGATTGTCCATAGTTAACTCGCGATTAATCGCAAATTAATCGCTTTTTTTCTTTTCTTTTTTCTACCTTAAACAGATCTTTTTCAAGTTCCAAGTTTGAATACTCTTATCAACATATGAGTCAACATATGAGTCAACAAATGCTTGCTTTATGCAGCCATTTAACACAAAATGATGACCCTCATGCATTGCAAATTTAAAACAATGAATAAAGTGTGCATGAAATAATAGGGGAAAGAAAACGTTAGGAACTTGTTACATTCACCCACAAGGGCTGAGTAATCTCACCCCCCTCTCTCTCTATATATATCACACACACACACACACACACACACACACACACACACACACACTTCAGAAACAAACATAGTATCAATGAGAGCATCAATAATACACCGGAGTGAAGTCTAGTTAAAAAAAAATTTAATCGTGAGTTTAAAAAAATGTGTGGCATTAATAGAATCGGGCGATAACGCGTTAATACCGCGTTAACTTTGACAGCCTTAATATATATATATATATATATAAAAGGTTACTCTTGATCAAACAAAGATGAATGTCCCTATTGGGATTAATAGTGCAATAACTTGCTTTATCACCAAACTTCACTTAAAACAAATAAAAGGTGCCTCTTGATCATCAAACAAGAATGAATTTCCCTATTGGGATTAATAAAGTGCAAATCTAACTTTCACCAAACATCACTTTTTGTCAAATAAAAGGTGACTCTTAATTTTTGTTTTGTTTTGAAAATCGATTTAAATTTTTCAAAATCGTCCTAAATCATTCATTCGAATTAATCGATAATATCGATTAATCGCCCAGCCCTATACTGTACTGTATAACCAGGTACTGTACTGTATAACCAGTACTGTACTGTATAACCAGGTACTGTACTATATAACCACGTACTGTACTGTATAACCAGGTACTGTACTATACTGTATAACCAGGTACTGTACTGTATAACCAGTACTATATAACCAGGTACTGTACTATATAACCACGTACTGTACTGTATAACCAGGTACTGTACTATACTGTATAACCAGGTACTGTACTGTATAACCAGTACTATATAACCAGGTACTGTACTATATAACCACGTACTGTACTGTATAACCAGGTATTGTATAACCAGGTACTGTACTATACTGTATAACCAGGTACTGTACTGTATAACCAGGTACTATACTGTATAACCAGGTACTGTACTGTATAACCAGGTACTGTACTATATAATAACCAGGTACTGTATAACCAGGTACTGTATAGGGCTGCACGATTTTGGGAAATACTCTAATTGTGATTTTTCGGACAGATATTGTGATTGCGATTAAATTTGCGATTATAATATATTTTTTTTTAAGCAGCCCCACAGAGGTTTATTGTAAAATGCGGCTTGCATCTGGCCTACGCGGTGGGTCTTTTCGGGACACCGAGCCTGAAAATGTTTCTTTTTACTTGGGAATCGATACTGGTACCCAACGGTACCTTTTTTTCTGTACTTCACTCTCCCTCTCTGAAGTCTAAACTTCACAACACACAATCTAAAACCCTTACCTCCCCCTCTCCCAAACCGATCTTGTATCTCAATGGGACTTCCTGGTTTAAAAAAAAATGCGATTTTTGTTGTTGTGATAATTGCATCATTCCAAATTTAAAATCGATTAATCGTTCAGCCCTAGTACTGTACTGTATAACCAGGTACTGTACTGTATAACCAGGCAGGAACTGTATAACCAGGTACTGTAAATCACCAAAAAAAAGGTATGAATGAGCAGGAAACCATTATTAATAATCACATTAAAGTTTACCTTGATAACAATGATACAAATATTGATTTCATTATTTTATACATACACGATCACTCAAAAAAGAGAATGTGCTTGTTTTTTTTTGTTCTTTTTTGTTGTTGTTGTCATCATTAATTTAAAATATTTTTTATCTAAACCACAATGGTTCCTTTTAAGCTTCACTCAAAGCAGAAGTTAACCTTCAAAGCAATATTTGATACATAAAAAAAAAATACAGTATAATCATTCTGACTCTGTACACCATCACAATGGATTTGAAATTAAACAATTTAGACTTTGGACTTTGACACAGATACGCCTGCCTCCTGCAGAGTGTTCCTGATCTGGCCGACTGTTGTGAAGGGGTTTTTCTTCACCAGGGAAATAATTATTCTGTCATCCATATATAAAAATCACCAAGCAGCTGATTTGGCCGCACCGAATGTTTTTCTATTTCTCTGATGGGTTTGTTTTGGTTTTTCAGCAGAATGATTGCTTGCTTCACTGATGGTGACGGCTCTCTGGACCTCATATTGAGAGTTGACAGCAGCAGATTCCATAATGCAAAGTTTGTTAAAAACAATCGAGAGATCATGCCGGGGAGGTTTCTTCTATACAATTCTTTGGATTATCACCATAATGTTCACATTTAAAGAAGAAAAAAAGATAAAGCAGAATTGAAAAAATCCCCTAAACTAAGCTATGCTTAGCAAAATGGTCCGGGGTGATGTAGAATATGTGTGCTGATTAGTAAAAAAAAAAGAACCTAAAGGTCGTATGGTCCTTTTTAAGTCCGTTGCCCGTGTGCTTCTGCTGCTAAATGAATCTGCATTAGTTCCACGACCTCAGAAGTGTGCAGGTCTGATGATGCGTTCTCTCTGTGTGCGTTTGCCCTCAGGGGGGTGGTGCAGCTGTTCAACGCCGTGCGGAAACACCAGAAGCAAGTGGACGAGAAGGTGAAGGAGGTGGGCGGCTCCGAGAGGAAGAAGGCCAAGCTGCTGTCCTCCATCTCCAAGAAGGACTTCATCAACGTCCTGAGAGGCACGGACGTCCCCGTGAAGAAGGAGAGGCCGACGGTGAGTCGACTGGCAGAGCCAGTGCAAATGAGCCTCTCCCTAAAACAGAGCTCCCAAAACGTGTTTCAAGATTCTAGCTAATTCTATACTGGAACTTCCGCTGTGCTGCCGGGTAGACGCCTGCGGGGGGCGACGCTGAGACACGTTCAAGTCATTCGTCCTGATATCAAGATACATTTTAAAGCAAGTCTTGTCATAAACGGTTCCAAAGATATTTAATGTTTTGCTAAATATGTCTAGTGTGGCACGTTGGGCGGTTTTTCAGAAGGTTACATATCGTCTTGAAAAAATTAATTGGATTAGGAAATTACTTATTCTGTTCAAAGTCTTAAATGTAACTTGTTGAAACCGGCAGGAACCCTGATTAGGCATAAAGTAAACAAATAAAATCTCATAATAATACCGGTGGTCGCTCCTCCAGCTCCAGACCGACCCTGGCCCCCCAATCAGAGAGAGGGAGGCTGTTATGTGGCGAGGCGTGTGTTTGGATGAATGAATGAATTATTTTATTTCGAATGTTTACAAATAAATAAACAAACAAATAATTTTTCGATTTTTTTTTTTTTACAAATAAACAAACGAAAAGGATAGGTTTGACCCCTAATTCAAATGTTTTTTCAAAACAATTAAAGTTTTCAAAATATAACAAACAAAAAAATTAATCAAAAATCTACAAAAACCGATCCAGAAAAGAACAAAACAAGTTAAAGTTTGCAAGATAAAACAAACAAACAAAAAAAACAACAATCAACAAAAACTGTTCCTGAAAAGAACATAAGCCAACGTAGGAAAATCAAAAATTCATCTGCAATACCAGAGTTTCATGGTAGAGAAAAACAGAGTGTAGGTTAAATTTTACTATAAGATTTTAGAACCCTGTTTTTAAACATCTTTTTAAACTTAAAAATACTCACTTATTTCATCCGGTATATTGTTCCAGAGTTTCACTCCTTTAACCGACACAGACGTACTTCTAAGTGTGGTTCGAGCTCTAGGCTGTTTCAATGTTGGGGGAGAGATGTTGGGGAGAGATGATGAAAAGATTGGCGACTAAAGTAATAATAATGCCAGTTCTGCCACCGTCTCCACGCCAACAGAACATAATCCTTGAAACTTTTCAGTGAAAAGAAACTTCACGAAACGTCCACACGGTGGCACTATTGTCCTTTGGTACTAGTCGAGAAGCTTTGACTATATTATATACACTTGAATACTGGTTTACTAAAAAGGCCAGCAATTCAGTGGACGTTGAACGTAAAGTGTACATTATTCAGGCGTGTAGATTATTTATTTATAAACCCTCGACCCTCGACCCCTCCTGGTTGAACCTTTGTGTTTGTGCCGCCGTGCTCAGGGCCAGGCGGGCGCCGGCGAGGAGGACGAGAAGCCGGCCTGGAGCGTGCTCCGAGACGACTTCATGATGGGCGCCGCCATGAAGGACTGGGACAAGGAGAGCGACGCGGAGGACGGCGACGCGGAGGAGACACCAGAGGCGGCGGCGGCCGTGGGGGACAGCGACTCGGACTGAGACAGACGGACCGAGCCTGTCCACGATAACAACGTGACTGTGTGTGTATGACGTGTCGCTGGACTCGCCCCAGAGAGAGAGAGAGAGAGAGAGAGAGAGCCTGTGTGCGGAACCTTTGTGTGCCTGCTGTGGACCTGGCCTGTTGTTCTTGATCCACGAGAGAAGAGGAGGTGAGGACACTACAGGCCCAGAGTGGAAGGTCTCTGCTGTCGTCTATCCACCCGTCGGTGTGGAGAGGAGCCAGGGTGTGTGTGTGGACGTCCTGTCCCTCCGTGGTGGCGATACTGTGGGGCACTGATCTGTCTTCGGTGTGTTGGGACTCTCCGATCGTGTGTCTCTCTGCTGAATGTCCATTCAAACTGTAAATAGACCTATTTTGTAACCGGTTTAAAAATAAACGACAGAAGTAAAAAGTACCTTTTTGTTAACTCGGGTCCTTCATAGGGAAGAAGCCACGTTAGGTGTTTTAAATGACAGAATATTTGTACAGAATATGTGTACACAGTATATTTACTCAGCATGTTGTTTCAAAGTCTCTGTGTACAGTATATTTACTCAGTCTGACGGATTACTTTTACTGTACAGCAGACGTCTTGGACCCCGTCTGGTTTTGAGTCATTGGCCAAAAAAACTATTAGTTATCGATCATAAATTGTTCACTGTTGTTCAAGGGATCTAGCGTTCTTCTTCTTCAGTATTTCATAAATGACGAGAATGACGTTTTTCTGATGTTTTCCGAGTCTGTGATGATGATTTGTGACGAAAAGGAGCGGGAACAGAATGAAACGCCCCCATTATACTGACACACAGTTGGTCTGAAGGAGGGAAAGTGGTCGACGCACTCGATGCTAAATAATGAACCGACAAAGCCATGATGACGACGTATATATGACATGTTCCCCACGCGTCGCCATTTGGTATCTGGGAGATATTCTCCTCCGATGCGGTAGTATCATATTTTTTAGCCCAGTTATTATCGCTCCACCGGACAGGCCTGTCTTATATACTCCCTCCCCATCAGGGAATGTTGTCATGTGACATTAAACTCTCCGTGACCTCCGTGAGAGAGAGAGAGAGGAAACGTGTGAGGAGGCGGAGAGCGAGCCGCGGGCCAGCTGTGTCAGTGTGACGGTAGGAATAGCTGTCATACTGCACACAAACCTCTCCGTTTAACGACACCCCCGCCCCCACCCAAAACCTCGCCTCCACCCAACGCCCCCCCCCCCGGTCGGCACGGCGATGTGTGTGGCGTCGACGGTTCCGCTGACTCGTCTCTTTCTCTTGTCTCTCCTCCTCTCTCTCCCCTCTCTCCCTCCCTCCCCGTCTGGCCGGCGTCGCCCCGGTAGGTACGGCGAGTGGAAATATTTGCCGAGAGCCTCCTTATCGCCCGTGAGGAGGAGAGAATGCTGCCGGCTCGTCTCGGGGGCCAGACCCTGTCTGCGCCGTGTGGTAGAGCGCCGCTCATTCGTCATGGCAACACCGTGGCCTGCCACTATGGAATGCTGCCGCCCGCCTCCTCCTGGCGCTGTTGACACACAGCTTGAGAATGGGCCCTATGTCATCTCATCCACTGCCTCTCTCTCTCCATCTCTGTCTCTCTCCATCTCTCTCTTTGCCTTTCTCTCTGTGTCTCTCTCTCTCTCGGTCTCTGGCCCCTCCTCCCACTGGTGACCGAGACCACCGTGAAGCCGTTAACACTCTTAGACGACATTGTCTCGGCGCGCCGCGCTCATTGACTCGGATACGCTTTGTTATTCCTCAAATACAACACGAGGTGCCACAGGGGATAATGTCTCAGTGGAAACAAAGCCACATTTCAGCGACTCACGAGTTCCGCAGTGAGACACGACGAGACGCCGGGGGTTACGATGACAACAACATGTGAGGGGCGGCTCACATAACCGTCTACGTCGACGACAGTAGTAGACTAGACCGCATTATGTCACTCTTCATACATTGGGTGGTGGTGCCGAGGACACCGGTGTGACGTACAGCGGTGTGGTTGTGGCTGCTGTGTAGAGGTCACAGAACACCAACTGTTGTCTGACCTGTAGCACAGTGGGGGCGGGGCCTGAAGGTTCCAGAGGCGTGCTGCTTGTGATAGGAAGGTCACCACCGGTTCTATCCTCAGACCGGCAGGAAGATAATGTCCTCCCCTCCTGCCACGACGACTCCTGCTGAAGTGTCTCTGAGCAAGGCACTTAATGCGGCACATTGGCCAACTGTCGAAGATTGTCGTTTGTACCGGGCAGTTCTCCTGTGTGTGTGTGTGTCCCTCCCCTGGCATCTAGTGCCCCAGGTGATCGCTGTAAATAAATGTGTTCTTAGTCTACTAGTCTGGTTAAATAAGAATGTGTTCTTACTAGTCTGGTTAAATAAGAATGTTCTTACTAGTCTGGTTAAATAAGAATGTTCTTACTAGTCTGGTTAAATAAGAATGTGTTCTTAGTAGTCTGGTTAAATAAGAATGTGTTCTTAGTCTACTAGTCTGGTTAAATAAGAATGTGTTCTTACTAGTCTGGTTAAATAAGAATGTGTTCTTACTAGTCTGGTTAAATAAGAATGTGTTCTTAGTCTACTAGTCTGGTTAAATAAGAATGTGTTCTTACTAGTCTGGTTAAATAAGAATGTTCTTACTAGTCTGGTTAAATAAGAATGTTCTTACTAGTCTGGTTAAATAAGAATGTGTTCTTAGTAGTCTGGTTAAATAAGAATGTGTTCTTAGTCTACTAGTCTGGTTAAATAAGAATGTGTTCTTACTAGTCTGGTTAAATAAGAATGTTCTTAATAGTCTGGTTAAATAAGAATGTGTTCTTAGTCTACTAGTCTGGTTAAATAAGAATGTGTTCTTAGTCTACTAGTCTGGTTAAATAAGAATGTGTTCTTACTAGTCTGGTTAAATAAGAATGTGTTCTTACTAGTCTGGTTAAATAAGAATGTGTTCTTAGTCTACTAGTCTGGTTAAATAAGAATGTGTTCTTACTAGTCTGGTTAAATAAGAATGTTCTTACTAGTCTGGTTAAATAAGAATGTGTTCTTACTGGTCTGGTTAAATAAGAATGTTCTTACTAGTCTGGTTAAATAAGATGTGTTCTTAGTCTACTAGTCTGGTTAAATAAGAATGTGTTCTTACTAGCCTGGTTAAATAAGAATGTGTTCTTACTAGTCTGGTTAAATAAGAATGTGTTCTTACTAGTCTGGTTAAATAAGAATGTGTTCTTAGTCTACTAGTCTGGTTAAATAATAATGTGTTCTTACTAGTCTGGTTAAATAAGAATGTGTTCTTAGTCTACTAGTCTGGTTAAATAAGAATGTGTTCTTACTAGTCTGGTTAAATAAGAATGTTCTTACTAGTCTGGTTAAATAAGAATGTGTTCTTACTAGTCTGGTTAAATAAGAATGTTCTTACTAGTCTGGTTAAATAAGAATGTGTTCTTACTAGTCTGGTTAAATAAGAATGTGTTCTTAGTCTACTAGTCTGGTTAAATAAGAATGTGTTCTTACTAGTCTGGTTAAATAAGAATGTTCTTACTAGTCTGGTTAAATAAGAATGTGTTCTTACTAGTCTGGTTAAATAAGAATGTGTTCTTAACTTCTTACTAGTCTGGTTAAATAAGAATGTGTTCTTACTAGTCTGGTTAAATAAGAATGTTCTTACTAGTCTGGTTAAATAAGAATGTTCTTACTAGTCTGGTTAAATAAGAATGTTCTTACTAGTCTGGTTAAATAAGAATGTGTTCTTAGTAGTCTGGTTAAATAAGAATGTGTTCTTAGTCTACTAGTCTGGTTAAATAAGAATGTGTTCTTACTAGTCTGGTTAAATAAGAATGTGTTCTTACTAGTCTGGTTAAATAAGAATGTGTTCTTAGTCTACTAGTCTGGTTAAATAAGAATGTGTTCTTACTAGTCTGGTTAAATAAGAATGTTCTTACTAGTCTGGTTAAATAAGAATGTTCTTACTAGTCTGGTTAAATAAGAATGTGTTCTTAGTAGTCTGGTTAAATAAGAATGTGTTCTTAGTCTACTAGTCTGGTTAAATAAGAATGTGTTCTTACTAGTCTGGTTAAATAAGAATGTTCTTAATAGTCTGGTTAAATAAGAATGTGTTCTTAGTCTACTAGTCTGGTTAAATAAGAATGTGTTCTTAGTCTACTAGTCTGGTTAAATAAGAATGTGTTCTTACTAGTCTGGTTAAATAAGAATGTGTTCTTACTAGTCTGGTTAAATAAGAATGTGTTCTTAGTCTACTAGTCTGGTTAAATAAGAATGTGTTCTTACTAGTCTGGTTAAATAAGAATGTTCTTACTAGTCTGGTTAAATAAGAATGTGTTCTTACTGGTCTGGTTAAATAAGAATGTTCTTACTAGTCTGGTTAAATAAGATGTGTTCTTAGTCTACTAGTCTGGTTAAATAAGAATGTGTTCTTACTAGCCTGGTTAAATAAGAATGTGTTCTTACTAGTCTGGTTAAATAAGAATGTGTTCTTACTAGTCTGGTTAAATAAGAATGTGTTCTTAGTCTACTAGTCTGGTTAAATAATAATGTGTTCTTACTAGTCTGGTTAAATAAGAATGTGTTCTTAGTCTACTAGTCTGGTTAAATAAGAATGTGTTCTTACTAGTCTGGTTAAATAAGAATGTTCTTACTAGTCTGGTTAAATAAGAATGTGTTCTTACTAGTCTGGTTAAATAAGAATGTTCTTACTAGTCTGGTTAAATAAGAATGTGTTCTTACTAGTCTGGTTAAATAAGAATGTGTTCTTAGTCTACTAGTCTGGTTAAATAAGAATGTGTTCTTACTAGTCTGGTTAAATAAGAATGTTCTTACTAGTCTGGTTAAATAAGAATGTGTTCTTACTAGTCTGGTTAAATAAGAATGTGTTCTTAACTTCTTACTAGTCTGGTTAAATAAGAATGTGTTCGTACTAGTCTGGTTAAATAAGAATGTTCTTACTAGTCTGGTTAAATAAGAATGTTCTTACTAGTCTGGTTAAATAAGAATGTTCTTACTAGTCTGGTTAAATAAGAATGTGTTCTTACTAGTCTGGTTAAATAAGAATGTTCTTACTAGTCTGGTTAAATAAGAATGTGTTCTTACTAGTCTGGTTAAATAAGAATGTGTTCTTACTAGTCTGGTTAAATAAGAATGTGTTCTTACTAGTCTGGTTAAATAAGAATGTGTTCTTACTAGTCTGGTTAAATAAGAATGTGTTCTTACTAGTCTGGTTAAATAAGAATGTGTTCTTACTAGTCTGGTTAAATAAGAATGTTCTTACTAGTCTGGTTAAATAAGAATGTTCTTACTAGTCTGGTTAAATAAGAATGTGTTCTTAGGGGTGTAACGATTTGAACCCACTTCGATTAGATTACGATTATTCAGGCAACGATTCAATGCATCATGAAATATCTTCATTTGACCATGATTCGATTCGATAAATATTCGATCAGTTTATTCCCCCAAAAAAGTTGAATACACAAATGTGCCTGCAGGGGGAACGGATTCACTCAGCATGAATGGACTATAGTACGGTAGGTCAATAGTAGGCAGTGTTGGGCAAGTTACTTAAAAAAAGTAACTAGTTACAGTTACTATTTACTTCTTCCAAAAAGTAACTAAATTACTTACTCAGTTACAAATTATAAAAGTAACTAGTTACTTCAGAAAGTAACTATTGTGTTACTTTCAAGTAAATTCTTAACATAAACAACGTACACAAATCTAAACTATTTGAATGTTGCTGTGGGACAAAGTGAGACTAGCCTCCAATCAAATGCCATGTATGTAGATATTATAATTACTATATTTATATAGTGGATCATACAAATACAAACAATAGATGTTTTGGAACTTTTTATGTATTGCCCCTCAACAGGCCACAACTGGGCAACATTAAATTATGCTTGAATATACCAAAAATAAATAACAAATATATAGTGATTGATTGATTGAACATTTTATTTAACAGATTGCAGAATGGGTACAGTACAGTACAGCTCAATACACACAATTGTTAAGGGGATGCAGACCAGAGAAAGACTTCCGTCTTGTTTACATCAGGGTCCCCCATTTTCAATTCATAATGACATTTATGAGTATGACATACACAACATACAGATATAAGAATCTAATCTAATCATCTACTAATCTAATCATGCCATTTAAGACATACATGACATACAGATACAGTATACACTCTTTGTAGTGCAAATAAAACAAAAAAACGTGTGTGTCTCTCACTCTCTTTCTGTATCTAGTTCTCTCTCTCTCTGAGCACCTGAAGACTGTTATTAAACCAGGAAGTGCAGCACTATGTTGATAAGGCTGTCAGCAGTAGAGCCTCCACGACTGTAGTGCCCTGCGCTGCAACACAACAAACACAAGAGTGAACAAAGAACGCTCATGGACCCGTCTCTCGTTGACTGTGTGTTCTTAGTCTACTTGCTTGGTTAAATAAGAATGGTCCTCATTCGTGAACAGACTTACCTGAAAAGTTACGAGCAAATTTCATCATAACTCGACTTACAAGCTTTTCGTGGCGATTTCGGCATTCTCCAACGGTTCCTTCTCTGGGATTTGCTCGTAGCTAAGAGCAGGATTTACGGAAAGTGCGGAAAAGCAGTCGTAAGTCGGACAGACTGGTGTGCGCCGTGTTCCTAACTTAATTCAGGAGAAATCATGGCGATTGCGTTCATGCCGATTGTATAGACGTCCATTTATAATTACAATAATAAATTCGACAATATTTGTATCATTATTAAAAAATAACGTTTTACATTTATAGTCATGCCTCAACGATCGGCATTGTGATGTCCGAAAATAAATAAAAGCCCTACAATCACTGCAAACAAATGACACTGAATACATACAGTACATAAATAAATAAGACCTAAACTCAATCGTGAGGATATAAATATAGTGGAATAGAATGGACACCTTTACAGCAGGTCCAGAGAGGCTGTTGCAGGGTCACTGGGATCATGGCGGATGGGCTCTACACCCCCCCCCCCCCCCCCCCTCTCTCCCGCACCCACAGACACATGTACACAGTGCACTCACACACATTTTCTAGATGAAATATAGCCACTTCTGGTGGAGGAGAGGGCTTTCTGTGTGGATGTTACTGAGCTCTGGTAGGAGGAGAGGGCTTTCTGTGTGGATGTTACTGAGCTCTGGTGGAGGAGAGGGCTTTCTGTGTGGATGTTACTGAGCTCTGGTGGAGGAGAGGGCTTTCTGTGTGGATGTTACTGAGCTCAGGTAGGAGGAGAGGGCTTTCTGTGTGGATGTTACTGAGCTCTGGTGGAGGAGAGGGCTTTCTGTGTGGATGTTACTGAGCTCTGGTGGAGGAGAGGGCTTTCTGTGTGGATGTTACTGAGCTCTGGTAGGAGGAGAGGGCTTTCTGTGTGGATGTTACTGAGCTCTGGTAGGAGGAGAGGGCTTTCTGTGTGGATGTTACTGAGCTCTGGTAGGAGGAGAGGGCTTTCTGTGTGGATGTTACTGAGCTCTGGTGGAGGAGAGGGCTTTCTGTGTGGATGTTACTGAGCTCTGGTAGGAGGAGAGGGCTTTCTGTGTGGATGTTACTGAGCTCTGGTAGGAGGAGAGGGCTTTCTGTGTGGATGTTACTGAGCTCTGGTAGGAGGAGAGGGCTTTCTGTGTGGATGTTACTGAGCTCAGGTAGGAGGAGAGGGCTTTCTGTGTGGATGTTACTGAGCTCTGGTGGAGGAGAGGGCTTTCTGTGTGGATGTTACTGAGCTCTGGTGGAGGAGAGGGCTTTCTGTGTGGATGTTACTGAGCTCTGATAGGAGGAGAGGGCTTTCTGTGTGGATGTTACTGAGCTCTGGTGGAGGAGAGGGCTTTCTGTGTGGATGTTACTGAGCTCTGGTAGGAGGAGAGGGCTTTCTGTGTGGATGTTACTGAGCTCTGGTGGGAGGAGAGGGCTTTCTGTGTGGATGTTACTGAGCTCTGGTAGGAGGAGAGGGCTTTCTGTGTGGATGTTACTGAGCTCTGGTAGGAGGAGAGGGCTTTCTGTGTGGATGTTACTGAGCTCAGGTAGGAGGAGAGGGCTTTCTGTGTGGATGTTACTGAGCTCAGGTAGGAGGAGAGGGCTTTCTGTGTGGATGTTACTGAGCTCTGGTGGAGGAGAGGGCTTTCTGTGTGGATGTTACTGAGCTCTGGTAGGAGGAGAGGGCTTTCTGTGTGGATGTTACTGAGCTCTGGTGGAGGAGAGGGCTTTCTGTGTGGATGTTACTGAGCTCTGGTAGGAGGAGAGGGCTTTCTGTGTGGATGTTACTGAGCTCGCGTTCACAGTTGTGCTGAGCAGGTGTTGGGAGTAACTGCCCCAGCATAGCTACCCTGATCCCCCCCCCCCCCACACACACACACATACACACACACACACACAAGCGTGCACGTGCGTGCGCCCACACCTCTGCCGGCCTTATAATACATGTGTCTGTGTTGGTACTGATTTAGTGACAACATCTGGTTTACACCAGAGGGTTTTCAGAGGGCCTGTCACCACTGATGGATGGCTGGCTTTGGTTGGGTAGAGGCGGAGAGGGAGAGGGAGAGGGAAGGCAGGGACGGCCTTGGCAAATGATGAAAAAAATTGGGATTTTCTTAGGAGTGTTGATGTAAATCACCCTGGCATACGCAGGGAGGTGGACTGTGTGTGTGTGTGTGTGTGTGTGTGTGTGTGTGTGTGAGAGAGAGAGAGAGAGATAGGAGACACTAAAAGATGGAGTGGTGGAAGGGGGGGGGGGGGTGGTGGAGGGGCAGGGTCTTGAGTTATTTATTACATGATCCAATACTTTACAGACGGTGTAAGGATAATGAAGTCCCGACATCTCATTGTGTTTAGACCCACTCCCTACCTCAACCCTATAACCTTATAGGAACATGCCAATATTATGGGGACATAAAGATAGACACCAATTTCCTCTCTGTGCGTTCAGTAGAAAGCTGCAAGCTAACCTATAGCTTAGCACAAATGAATGGAAGCGGATATAGACCTTTAGCCTATAGCTTAAAACTATGTATACAAACTTTGTATACAAAACATGGGATAGGCCTGATGTGATTTTTAATTTTTTAATTTTTTAATGATGTACTTTTCAAATGTTAAGCCTGCCAACTTCAAGAGGACATAATCAGAGCCCGCCTTATTGGACCACCTGCCACTTTTAACATAGCCTTTAGGGGTCAACGGTCCCAACAAGCATTGGAATGCATGTACAGTATGTACAGTATGTGCACTTTTACTTGTGACACTTAAGTAGCCTATACGTTCAGTATCAAAAACGTAAGTAGAATTCTGAATGGAGGTCTTTTATTTTTTATATCCGGGTATTCCACATTTACATAAGTAAAGGAACTGTGTAACCCCCCCCCACACACACACCTAACTATAAATCATATCAGTATAGCTTATTATTATTTATGCTCCCTGCTCAACACAGATAGAGTCTGCGGAGGAGGTCTGTGATTCTGCCCGTCCTGGTTATTACTGCTTTGATATTTGCAGTCAGTCAGAATTCAGGCTAATGTTTATACGGCCTCACGGGGCAGATTTTTTACTATTCATTCTCCAGCTCTTCCTCAAACGGTGAAACTGTCAAATGAGTTGTCTCGATACATTCTGTACTGATGTTCTATCGCATGTAGGTCTATTATTATCCACCCTATGCCCCACCCACCTGCTTCATACAGTGATGTCATCTGGAGCAAGTTATGTATTAAGGTAATGTTTCATTGTATGTGCTTTTAGACTAAATCATTCCTATATAATGCTCTCAGAGATGCTATACGGCGTAGGCCTATATGTCTGATTATGTATATTGGTTCTAATTAAAGTATCCCCTTTATTTCATAAACGACATTTTCCATATATAAAATACAACATACTACAGTTAAAGAGAGAGATGGGTTTCCCTGGAAATGTAGATAAGGATAGCATTGATTGATTGAAAACTTTATTTAACAGAGACCAGAAAAAGACTTTCGTATTGTTTACATCAGGGTCCCCCATTTTCAATTCATCATAACATACATGACATTCACGACATACAGATAGACATGAATGAATGAATGAAAACTTTATTGAACAGATTGCAGAATGGGTACAATACAGTACGGCTCAATACACACAATTGTTAAGGGGATGCAGACCAGAGAAAGACTTTCGTCTTGTTTCCATCAGGGTCCCCCATTTTCAATTCATATAGACATTTATGACATACACAACATACATGACATTTATGGCATAGGGACATATAGGTATTTAGTACTGATACATTTGTGACATAAACGGTATTCAAATATACAGTACTGTTACCCCTAGATCCTGACAGAGTATATACATATGATGGGGAGGGGACTGTACATTAGGAGGGGGTGGGTGGGTGGGAGAGAGATATACATACGGCGGGGAGGGAATAATACATGCGGTGGGGAGGAGACTGTCTTTTAGGAGGTGGTGGGGGTTTTGGGCATTTACGGTGGCCAGTTTCCAATTGCAGTCTCCCGTAGGTGCTCGTTAAGAGCGGTTTTGAATGTGGGTAAGGATTCACATTCCTTTACAGCTTTGGGTAGGGCGTTCCACATTGATGTGGCATAATTGCGAAACGTATTTAGTCCCTTGTTTGAGCCGAATCTGGGTTTAACATGATTTGTTGAGCTTCCTCTGGTGTAGTGGTTGTGGTATTCACTGACCTTTGGGAAGTATTTTGACATGTACATGGGTACCTTAGTCATATAGTGTATCTTGTAGACCAGGCCCATTGCAAGTTGCTGTACTCTGTCGTCTACTCTAAGTCATCCTAGGTTGTCAAAGTGGGCAGGGGTGAGGTGGGTTCTGGGGGTAAGGTCAAGTAGTAGTCTGACCAGTTTGTTTTGTGATGTTTGTAATTTTGTTTTAAGCGCCTTTGAGGTGCTTTGGTACCATGAGGTGCAAGCATAGTCATAGTACCCTTGAATGAGTGCTCCTGTTAGAGTCTTCAAGGTATTCTTGTTTACCAGAGAGGAGATCCGGTACAAGAATCTAGTTCGTTGGTTGACTTTTTTTATTACATTGGATGCCATTTTGTCACAGGAAAGATTTGCCTCTAGGACAGTACTGCTTACATCTATACATTTATGACATACCAGATCTACAAATGTGGAGTATGTGGATCAAATCTGTGCCAGAAGAACATGAGATATATGAGATACTTCCCTGTGTGCGTTTTTGGAGGAACCATAATACCCGTCTGGCTTTAGGACCATGCGTCAATGTGCGCAGCATGGCCAATGTGGGCCATACACACACACACACACACACGCACGCACACAGTAACACACAGCACTCATTTACAATAAATCGTCTCTTCGTATAATCTGGAATATAGAAGAAGGGGTCCCCCCCGGTCCGACCGAGAGTGACGATGACCACAACCTCAGTTTGAAGACGAGGGGACGGGAACACGTGGTAAAGAGAGTCCTTTATAAACCTCCACTGGCACAGTCGTCGTGCGTAAAGTCAAGAGGAGCAGCGAGCGGGTGGCGTCTCAACACTAGTTCCCCAACTCGACGGGATGAGGAGGAGGAGGGAAGGCGGCGCGTAAAAAACGGGTCTGCAGTTGCTGCATTGAGAAGAAGGAGAGCTGTTTTTATCAGCTGAGTGAGAGACGCACACAGCCG
>NW_028172702.1:243246-253246 GCF_963971535.1 Notolepis coatsorum
CACAAGGAGGGCTTTTACAGACAAATGCTTGTTTAGGAATAAGCCCTGTTTATGTGCTAATTTAATGGCCTGTGTGTGTGTGTGTGTGTGTGTGTGTGTGTGTGTGTGTGTGTGTGTGTGTGTGTGTGTGTGTGTGTGTGTGTAAGATGATTTCAAGATGAAGGGAGTGTGTGTGTGTGTGTGTGTGTGTGTGTGTGTGTGTGTGTGTGTGTGTGTGTGTGTGTAAGATGATTTCAAGATGAAGGGAGTGTGTGTGTGTGTGTGTGTGTGTGTGTGTGTGTGTGTGTGTGTGTGTGTGTGTAAGATGATTTCAAGATGAAGGGAGTGTGTGTGTGTGTGTGTGTGTGTGTGTGTGTGTGTGTGTGCGCGTGTGTGTGTGTGTGTGTGTGTGTGTGTGTGTGTGTAAGATGATTTCAAGATGAAGGGAGTGTGTGTGTGTGTGTGTGTGTGTGTGTGTGTGTGTGTGTGTGTGTAAGATGATTTCAAGATGAAGGGAGTGTGTGTGTGTGTGTGTGTGTGTGTGTGTGTGTGTGTGTGTGTGCGTGTGTGTGTCTGTGAGAGAGAGAGAGAGAACATGTGTTTGCATGTGCGTGGGGTGTGCATACTTGTTGTAGTATGTTGTGTGATCTTGTGTTTACACCGGTGTGCAGCTCATGTGTCCCTCCTCCATCCCGGCGGCTAGCTTGGTGGTGTTTTGCGTGCTCTGCGTCTCTGTGGTGTGTTCCGGTGCAGGGTGTGTGTTCTGTTATGCGGTGTGTGTTCTGTTATGCGGTGTGTGTTCTGTTATGCGGTGTGTGTTCTGTTATGCGGTGTGTGTTCTGTTATGCGGTGTGTGTTCTGATGCGGTGTGTGTGTTCTGTTATGCGGTGTGTGTTCTGTTATGCGGTGTGTGTTCTGTTATGCGGTGTGTGTTCTGTTATGCGGTGTGTGTTCTGTTATGCGGTGTGTGTTCTGTTATGCGGTGTGTGTTCTGATATGCGGTGTGTGTTCTGTTATGCGGTGTGTGTTCTGTTATGCGGTGTGTGTTCTGTTATGCGGTGTGTGTGTTCTGTTATGCGGTGTGTGTTCTGTTATGCGGTGTGTGTTCTGTTATGCGGTGTGTGTTCTGTTATGCGGTGTGTGTTCTGATATGCGGTGTGTGTTCTGTTATGCGGTGTGTGTTCTGTTATGCGGTGTGTGTTCTGTTATGCGGTGTGTGTTCTGATATGCGGTGTGTGTTCTGTTATGCGGTGTGTGTTCTGTTATGCGGTGTGTGTTCTGTTATGCGGTGTGTGTTCTGTTATGCGGTGTGTGTTCTGATATGCGGTGTGTGTTCTGTTATGCGGTGTGTGTTCTGTTATGCGGTGTGTGTTCTGTTATGCGGTGTGTGTTCTGTTATGCGGTGTGTGTGTTCTGTTATGCGGTGTGTGTTCTGTTATGCGGTGTGTGTTCTGGTGCGGGGTGTGTGTTCTGTTATGCGGTGTGTGTTCTGTTATGCGGTGTGTGTTCTGTTATGCGGTGTGTGTTCTGTTATGCGGTGTGTTCTGTTATGCGGTGTGTGTTCTGTTATGCGGTGTGTGTTCTGTTATGCGGTGTGTGTGTTCTGTTATGCGGTGTGTGTTCTGTTATGCGGTGTGTGTTCTGGTGCGGGGTGTGTGTTCTGTTATGCGGTGTGTGTTCTGTTATGCGGTGTGTGTTCTGTTATGCGGTGTGTGTTCTGTTATGCGGTGTGTGTTCTGTTATGCGGTGTGTGTTCTGTTATGCGGTGTGTGTTCTGTTATGCGGTGTGTGTTCTGTTATGCGGTGTGTGTTCTGATGCGGTGTGTGTGTTCTGTTATGCGGTGTGTGTTCTGTTATGCGGTGTGTGTTCTGTTATGCGGTGTGTGTTCTGGTGCGGGGTGTGTGTTCTGGTGGCGACCCGCCCCGGCCCTTTGAAAGGCCTATATGTTTGGTGGCGTGTGCCAGCCGTGTGTATGATGGATAGTGTTTGGTTAACTGAAGTGAACACGCCTGTAAATAAACCGGATGGCGTGGTGGCGTGCCGTGTTGTTGGTTTGTGGGGAGGGAGGGAGGGAGAGAGGGAGGGAGGGAGGGCTGTGAAAACAGCCAAACAGATGAACAACACACCCTGCAGGCTGGAGAGAGGACACGCTCCAGAGCCGGCGGACCGCATGAAGCCAAGTCTCACTACTGTCACGCTGGATTCGTCACACCATCATCGGCTAAACAGAGAACTCTCGTCGAGTCGGTGGCACAAAGAGAGGTGCTGCCGCCACGATAATAACCCACTCAGCTGCACACATAGTTTTTAAGTTACCTGGTAGAGAGTTCCGAGTGGTCGTCGTGGGCAACGGAACTAAAGGCAGATCTTCCGAGCACAGTACGAACTCAAGGGGCCTGCAGTGAGAGCCAGTCATTAGACCACATGTGGTACGGTCCAGAGAGGACCAATTTATAAACAAATACATTATGTCTATCACATCTCTCAGACAGAGAAGACCACCCAACTTTTTCATACAGGAGGCAATGATGATGAGCGCTATAAACATCAACAGTAATAAACCGAAGAGCATAATGATAAACACCATCCAAGGGCTTAAGAGTAGAGGCAGAGGCATGCCTATAAATCACATCGCCATAATCCGTAACAGAGACAAAAACTATTTCAACAATCCTACACAGCACGGAAGTGAGCTCTATTTCTATACAAAATAAAACACATCTTTTGTCGTAAGCTATTGACATGATTAGTTTATATATTTGAATGTGTCGTCTAACCAGAGATCAAGATATACCGTAGGTAACTCCAACCTGTGCTGGTGTTTTGCTTATGTTGTTGTGCTGATATTTGGTTGTTTTTGTTTTTCAGAATTGTTATTGCTTTGTTGTCACACATGGCTAGTTCTCATTTTCATTTATATAATGATGTAAACCTTGTCGCTGAGGTTCCGTGTCTCTGTTTCTGTCTTATGTTAAATCCTCTGGTTTTCTACCTCTAACCTTCTCATCAGAGAGAGAGAGAGAGAGAGAGAGAGAGAGAGGAAGGGAGTGAGAAAGATGGAGAGATGGAGATACGGAGATCGTGAGAGAGAGAGAGAGAGAGAGAGAGAGAGAGAGGGGGAGAGATTTGGAAGGAGGGAGAGAGCGATGAAGGGAGTGAGAAAGATGGGGAGAGAGAGAGAGATGGAGATACAGAGAGAGAGAGAAAGAGCTGAGGAGCTGAGAACTCTAGTCCTAGAGGTATCTGAGGTATCTCTCTACCGAGTGCTCTAGTTCCATTTATATCTACAGTATCTATATACTGAGAGCTCTAGTTCTGGAGGTATATATCTACTGAGAGCTCTAGTCCTGGAGGTATATATCTACTGAGAGCTCTAGTCCTGGAGGTATATATCTACTCAGAGCTCTATTCCTGGAGGTATATATCCACTGAGAGCTCTAGTCCTGGAGGTATATATCTACTGAGAGCTCTAGTCCTGGAGGTATATATCCACTGAGAGCTCTAGTCCTGGAGGTATATATATCCACTGAGAGCTCTATTCCTGGAGGTATATATCCACTGAGAGCTCTAGTCCTGGAGGTATATATATCCACTGAGAGCTCTAGTCCTGGAGGTATATATCTACCGAGAGCTCTAGTCCTGGAGGTATATATCCACTGAGAGCTCTAGTCCTGGAGGTATATATCCACCGAGAGCTCTATTCCTGGAGGTATATATCCACTGAGAGCTCTAGTCCTGGAGGTATATCTCCACTGAGAGCTCTAGTCCTGGAGGTATATATCCACTGAGAGCTCTAGTCCTGGAGGTATATATCTACTCAGAGCTCTATTCCTGGAGGTATATATCTACTGAGAGCTCTAGTCCTGGAGGTATATATCTACTGAGAGCTCTAGTCCTGGAGGTATATATATCTACTGAGAGCTCTAGTCCTGGAGGTATATATCTACTGAGAGCTCTAGTCCTGGAGGTATATATATCTACTGAGAGCTCTAGTCCTGGAGGTATATATCTACTGAGAGCTCTATTCCTGGAGGTATATATCCACTGAGAGCTCTAGTCCTGGAGGTATATATCCACTGAGAGCTCTAGTCCTGGAGGTATATATCCACTGAGAGCTCTAGTCCTGGAGGTATATATCTACTGAGAGCTCTAGTCCTGGAGGTATATATCCACCAAGAGCTCTAGTCCTGGAGGTATATATCTACTGAGAGCTCTAGTCCTGGAGGTATATATCCACTGAGAGGCTCTAGTCCTGGAGGTATATATATCCACTGAGAGCTCTAGTCCTGGAGGTATATATCCACTGAGAGGCTCTAGTCCTGGAGGTATATATCTACTGAGAGCTCTAGTCCTGGAGGTATATATCTACTGAGAGCTCTAGTCCTGGAGGTATATATCTACCGAGAGCTCTAGTCCTGGAGGTATATATCTACCGAGAGCTCTAGTCCTGGAGGTATATATATCTACTGAGAGCTCTAGTCCTGGAGGTATATATCTACTAAGAGCTCTAGTCCTGGAGGTATATATCCACTGAGAGCTCTAGTCCTGGAGGTATATATCTACTGAGAGCTCTAGTCCTGGAGGTATATATCCACTGAGAGCTCTAATCCTGGAGGTATATATCCACTTAGAGCTCTAGTCCTGGAGGTATATATCTACTGAGAACTCTAGTCCTGGAGGTATATATATCCACTGAGAGCTCTAGTCCTGGAGGTATATCTCCACTAGAGAGCTCTAGTTCTGGAGGTATATATCCACTAGAGAGCTCTAGTCCTGGAGGTATATATATCCACTGAGAGCTCTAGTCCTGGAGGTATATATCCACTAGAGAGCTCTAGTTCTGGAGGTATATATCCACTAGAGAGCTCTAGTCCTGGAGGTATATATCCACTGAGAGCTCTAGTCCTGGAGGTATATATCCACTGAGAGCTCTAGTCCTGGAGGTATATATCCACTGAGAGCTCTAGTCCTGGAGGTATATATCCACTCAGAGCTCTAGTCCTGGAGGTATATATCTACTGAGAGCTCTAGTCCTGGAGGTTTGTATCCACTGAGAGCTCTATTCCTGGAGGTATATATCTACTGAGAGCTCTAGTCCTGGAGGTATATATCCACTGAGAGCTCTAGTCCTGGAGGTATATATCCACTGAGAGCTCTAGTCCTGGAGGTATATATCCACTCAGAGCTCTAGTCCTGGAGGTATATATCTACTGAGAGCTCTAGTCCTGGAGGTTTGTATCCACTGAGAGCTCTATTCCTGGAGGTATATATCTACTGAGAGCTCTAGTCCTGGAGGTATATATCCACTGAGAGCTCTAGTCCTGGAGGTATATATCTACTGAGAGCTCTAGTCCTGGAGGTATATATCCACTGAGAGCTCTAGTCCTGGAGGTATATATCCACTGAGAGCTCTAGTCCTGGAGGTATATATATCCACCGAGAGCTCTAGTCCTGGAGGTATATATCCACTGAGAGCTCTAGTCCTGGAGGTATATATCCACTGAGAGCTCTAGTCCTGGAGGTATATATCTACTGAGAGCTCTAGTCCTGGAGGTATATATCCACTGAGAGCTCTAATCCTGGAGGTATATATCCACTTAGAGCTCTAGTCCTGGAGGTATATATCTACTGAGAGCTCTAGTCCTGGAGGTATATATATCCACTGAGAGCTCTAGTCCTGGAGGTATATCTCCACTAGAGAGCTCTAGTTCTGGAGGTATATATCCACTAGAGAGCTCTAGTCCTGGAGGTATATATATCCACTGAGAGCTCTAGTCCTGGAGGTATATATCCACTAGAGAGCTCTAGTTCTGGAGGTATATATCCACTAGAGAGCTCTAGTCCTGGAGGTATATATCCACTGAGAGCTCTAGTCCTGGAGGTATATATCCACTGAGAGCTCTAGTCCTGGAGGTATATATCCACTGAGAGCTCTAGTCCTGGAGGTATATATCCACTCAGAGCTCTAGTCCTGGAGGTATATATCTACTGAGAGCTCTAGTCCTGGAGGTTTGTATCCACTGAGAGCTCTATTCCTGGAGGTATATATCTACTGAGAGCTCTAGTCCTGGAGGTATATATCCACTGAGAGCTCTAGTCCTGGAGGTATATATCTACTGAGAGCTCTAGTCCTGGAGGTATATATCCACTGAGAGCTCTAGTCCTGGAGGTATATATCCACTGAGAGCTCTAGTCCTGGAGGTATATATATCCACCGAGAGCTCTAGTCCTGGAGGTATATATCCACTGAGAGCTCTAGTCCTGGAGGTATATATCCACTGAGAGCTCTAGTCCTGGAGGTATATATCCACTGAGAGCTCTAGTCCTGGAGGTATATATCTACTGAGAGCTCTAGTCCTGGAGGTATATATCTACTGAGAGCTCTAGTCCTGGAGGTATATATCCACTGAGAGGCTCTAGTCCTGGAGGTATATATCCACTGAGAGCTCTAGTCCTGGAGGTATATATATCCACTGAGAGCTCTAGTCCTGGAGGTATATATCCACTGAGAGCTCTATAGTCCTGGAGGTATATATCCACTGAGAGCTCTATAGTCCTGGAGGTATATATCTACTGAGAGCTCTATAGTCCTGGAGGTATATATCTACCGAGAGCTCTAGTCCTGGAGGTATATATATCTACTGAGAGCTCTAGTCCTGGAGGTATATATCTACCGAGAGCTCTAGTCCTGGAGGTATATATATCTACTGAGAGCTCTAGTCCTGGAGGTATATATCTACCGAGAGCTCTAGTCCTGGAGGTATATATATCTACTGAGAGCTCTATAGTCCTGGAGGTATATATCTACTGAGAGCTCTAGTCCTGGAGGTATATATCCACTGAGAGCTCTATAGTCCTGGAGGTATATATCTACTGAGAGCTCTAGTCCTGGAGGTATATATCTACTGAGAGCTCTAGTCCTGGAGGTATATATCTACTGAGAGCTCTAGTCCTGGAGGTATATATCTACTGAGAGCTCTAGTCCTGGAGGTATATATCCACTGAGAGCTCTAGTCCTGGAGGCACCACTGGGTTGTTGTTGAGAATGGGGGTTCTGTTCACTTCTTACGCAAGACCTGGACGCCGCCGCTGCCATTTGAACTGCTGTGCCACGGTGGCCAAGCAGAGGATTGCGTAACAGAGGGGGAGAGAGAGAGAGAGAGAGAGAGAGAGAGAGAGAGAGAGAGAGATTGAGTGAGAGAGTTCATGAATAACAACTTCTCCTCCAACACTTTCTGTATTGTTTACAGCAGCGCGGCACAGGTCCCACGTAAGACGATAGTCTTAGCAGGAGTATAAAAGGGGGGTTGGGGGGGTGAGATCGTCGGTCGATGTAAACGGTGGACTAGCTAGGAGGTGAAACTGTCCTGACTTTACTTCTTCACTGGGCCATGTGCTGCTGACTGTTCAAGTTTCTTTATTAGTTGTCATGACAGAAGAAGTACAGAATACTTTTATACAAAATGTTTCTTTCTGTCACGCTCCAGGGACTGTGCTAGACACAAATAGATAAGTATAAAATAAAATAAGTGTAGCGAGTAAAAAATAGAAGTCACGTACGTGGACACAAGTGTTCAGTATGTACATAATGTACAATGTTCAATGCAGAGTAGAAGTAACTGAGTTACCGTACAATATACTATACAATATACTAATATACAATATACTATATAGTCCAAAGCAGAAATGGGATGAGGTACAATTTAGGTAGAATTTACAGTAAGGTGTAATGAGGTATGGGTTGTAGTGCAAATTCTTTCCCAATAAATATAAAGTGTGTTTAGGTGTTCTAAAGTGGGTAAAGTGGGTGCTGCAGTGAGTTGTTTGTTTAAGGTGCGTGTGTGCGTGTGGTTGTGTGTGCTGTGAGTGCATTGGATGGTTGTTGCATAGTGTTATTGTTCGTTGATTCGTTGAGCATCCTGATGGCCTGGGGATAGAAGCTTGTGGATGTCAGACTGTATAGTGTTGTTGATGTGCTGATGAAGTTTTGGGTAAAAAAAATGTAAAAGAAGAAGAGAGAAACTTCTAGACTAGTTGCTGACAAATGCTTAGCTCTATTCTCAAACACACGCAACATGACCTTTAGAAACAAAGGGAACAAATTCGATCATTCTTTGTATCGTCACTGCAGCTTTAAACCATCCCTAGCTTTAATCCAGGGATTCACTTGTATCTGTTCACCCTTCCAAAACAGTATCCTGGTAGTTTGGTGATAATGTCAGTTACCACGGTATCAGCCGTATAATCCCATGGTATAATCAAATTTAAACCATGATATTATAATACCATGGTATAATCTCATGTAAACCATGATATTATAATACCATGGTATAATCTCATGTAAACCATGATATTATAATACCATGGTATAATCTCATTTAAACCATGATACCAATGGTAATACCATAGATACCATCATGGTCATGACCAAAGAACTATGGAAATACCATGATACCTTTTAGGAAATACCATGATACTTAGGGCCATTTGACTGCAATTTTACTCCAATTACTCCACCCTTTCTAAGAAGCCTGTCTGATATTAGGGGGCCTTTCAAGTCCATTAAAAAAAATTACCTTTTTAATAAAAAATAAAGTCGTTTTTTCAGATGTTCACAAGTTATTATTAGCATTTGTTAGTCCATGCGTTTTTTTCTCTCTCACAATTTACAAAAGCTGCACTTTTTTTTCTCGTTTGGAGAAAGAAAGTTTAACTTAAATTGTAACTTAAATTTCAATGTTCAGAAAGACTTTCATTTAATTCAAGACGATGCAATACGTTTCAAATATTTTCTCTCACAGTGACATTTTGTTCAGACTAATAAACACAGTGTGCCCTGGTCTGGGTGAACGTGTCTTAACCCTTTCACTGCCACACGACAGAAGGTTAACCCTTTACTATCACTAATGATGGAGCATCGCCGTCGTCGTTGTGTGATAGTAATCTGTATTGTCACAGTGAAAGGGTTAACCGGCTGTCGTGTGGCAGTGAAAGGGTTAACTTTGCCTCGGTGGAGCAGGGTGAGACTCGGATGATATAAGTCATATTGCTGAGTGTGTTTATATGGAAGGGTCTCTCTAGTCTGCAGACTGACAGGCTTGGAGGAAGGGGCTTCAAAGCAACAGTATTTTTAGTTTCCAGGGATTATATGTGGACTTGTTTTCAATTTGCTATTGGCAGGTGAGCGGATGGGTGGGGGAGGGGCTCTCCTCCGTCTCACATTCCCTCTCTCCAGCTCAGGGCTGCCCAACATAGGGCCCCTGGACCAAATCTGGCCCTGTAAAATATTCTATTTGGTCCTCCGAGATGTTTCAGAGGGTGATAATGTATTATTTTTGTTATCCTATTTTATTATATCTGAGGGTTGATTTTTAAATGAAATTTTGTCTGTGATAAATCAAACCCCATTGACATATACAACCTAATACACGGTCATGTTTTCTTTCCCGTAGGACTTTCCATTTTTAAATGATCATCGTCCTGTTGTATTTTTTTGCCCCATATCCCTCATATCCCACCATTCATGCTATTCACATTTTCTTGGTCCTTCACTTAAAAAACGATGGGCACTTCCACCTTCCTCCTCTCCTCTCCTCTCCTCTCCTCTCCTCTCCTCTCCTCTCCTCTCCTCTCCTCTCCTCTCCTCTCCTCTCCTCTCCTCTCCTCTCCTCTCCTCTCCTCTCCTCTCCTCTCCTCTCCTCTCCTCTCCTCTCCTCTCCTCTCCTCTCATCTCCTCTCCTCTCCTCTCCTCTCTTCTCTTCTCTTCTCTTCTCTTCTCTTCTCTTCTCTTCTCTTCTCTTCTCCTCTCCTCTCTTCTCTTCTCTTCTCCTCTCCTCTCCTCTCCCTTCCTCTCCCTTCCTCTCCCCTGTCCCCTCTCCCCTCTCTCCTTTCCTCTCCTCTCCTCTCTCCTCTCCTCCCCTCTCCTCTCCTCTCCTCTCCTCTCCTCTCCTCTCCTCTCCTCTCCTCTCCTCTCTTTTCTCCTCTCCTCTCCTCCCCTCTCCTCCTCTCCTCTCCTCTCCT
>NW_028172702.1:258246-268568 GCF_963971535.1 Notolepis coatsorum
GTCAGGTTACAGTAAGTCAAGTTACAGTAAGACAGGTTACAGTAAGTCAGGTTACAGTAAGACAGGTTACAGTAAGTCAGGTTACAGTAAGTCAGGTTACAGTAAGTCAGGTTACAGTAAGTCAGGTTACAGTAAGTCAGGTTACAGTAAGTCAAGTTACAGTAAGTCAGGTTACAGTAAGTCAAGCTACAGTAAGTCAGGTTACAGTAAGTCAGGTTACAGTAAGTCAGGTTACAGTAAGTCAAGCTACAGTAAGTCAGGTTACAGTAAGTCAGGTTACAGTAAGTCAGGTTACAGTAAGTCAAGCTACAGTAAGTCAGGTTACAGTAAGTCAAGCTACAGTAAGTCAGGTTACAGTAAGTCAGGTTACAGTAAGTCAAGCTACAGTAAGTCAGGTTACAGTAAGTCAAGCTACAGTAAGTCAAGCTACAGTAAGTCAAGTTACAGTAAGTCAGGTTACAGTAAGTCAGGTTACAGTAAGTCAGGTTACAGTAAGTCAGGTTACAGTAAGTCAGGTTACAGTAAGTCAGGTTACAGTAAGTCAGGTTACAGTAAGTCAGGCTACAGTAAGTCAAGCTACAGTAAGTCAAGCTGCAGTAAGTCAAGCTACCTATCTGTGTCCTATCCAGCTGTGAGTTAGAGAACGAGGCTCACTCATCACATAAAGCTGCTCACTCATCACATGGAGAAAATACCAACTTCAATCAGCCAGTTCAGCCAAGGGCCGAGCACTGGCATCATCTGTACTGACTCACTGTGGAGGACAGAAGGTTGAGGAGGCCATGTCGTCTCTGCTGACTCAGCCATTGCTCTGTGGGTGGAGTTCCAACTATGAACCACCGGGGGTGTCAAAACCTTTCCTTCTCCGTGTAGAAAATTCACCTCTACAAGAACGTTCAAAGGTTGAAGCAAAGTGGTCTCTGGTGGTGTATTATTTAAGATGGAGTGGTCTCTGACAGAGTGTAGTATTAAGATGGAGTGGTCTCTGACGGTGTATTATTTAAGATGGAGTGGTCTCTGACGGTGTATTATTTAAGATGGAGTGGTCTCTGACAGAGTGTAGTATTAAGATGGAGTGGTCTCTGACGGTGTATTATTTAAGATGGAGTGGTCTCTGACGGTGTATTATTTAAGATGGAGTGGTCTCTGACAGTTTCAGTTTCAGTTTCTTTAAAAAAAAAAAAAAGGACAGTACACATTGATAAACATTTATGTTAAAAATTTGTCAGTTTTAGCCAGCTGGCTAATTCGCAACTGTAGTCCTTTTGGCAAGATGTTATGAGACCAACAATACACCTAGAACAGAAACATTAAAAGTACACAACACAGTATTTACAACATATCCAACATAATAATAAAAGCAATAATAAAATACACAATGAAATGATTAAAAGTGATTACATGTTTGATTGGTTAATAACCAGGTATTGAGTTTTTTTTGTAAAGGTGTGGTAGTTAGCACAGTGTCTTATTTCAGTTGGTAGGGTGTTCCAGAACTGAGTGGCTCTGACTGCAAAACAGGACTGACTGAAGGAGCTGGACCTAAACGGCACAGTACAGTCCCCTCTCTGGGTAGATCTGGACCTAAACGGCACAGTACAGTCCCCTCTCTGGGTAGATCAGGACCTAAACGGCACCACAGTACAGTCCCCTCTCTGGGTAGATCTGGACCTAAACGGCACAGTACAGTCCCCTCTCTGGGTAGATCTGGACCTAAACGGCACAGTACAGTCCCCTCTCTGGGTAGATCTGGACCTAAACGGCACAGTACAGTCCCCTCTCTGGGTAGATCTGGACCTAAACGGCACAGTACAGTCCCCTCTCTGGGTAGATCTGGACCTAAACGGCACAGTACAGTCCCCTCTCTGGGTAGATCTGGACCTAAACGGCACAGTACAGTCCCCTCTCTGGGTAGATCTGGACCTAAACGGCACAGTACAGTCCCCTCTCTGGGTAGATCTGGACCTAAACGGCACAGTACAGTCCCCTCTCTGGGTAGATCTGGACCTAAACGGCACCACAGTACAGTCCCCTCTCTGGGTAGATCTGGACCTAAACGGCACAGTACAGTCCCCTCTCTGGGTAGATCTTGTGGACCTATTATAAGATGTTTTTTGTTTGATAAAAGTACTGAGGGGTGGGGGGGCCTTGCCATTTAAGATATTGAACAGTAGGCAGGCATCAGTGTATTTTGTCAGGTTTTCCCAGCTGAGGATTCTGTACTTGCTGAGGATGTGACAGTGGTGATAAGTATATGGTTTTCGGTCGAGCACCTTGAGGGCCTGTTTATACAGAGAGAGAATGGGTGTCATGGTTGTGTTTTTTGCATGGGTCCAGCTAGTCATACAGTACATGAGATGGGAAATGATCATTGCGTTCATATAGAGAAGGGCAGCAGTGGATGTTAAACAGTTCATCATGAATCTGAAATTTGACAAATTATATTTGGCAGTCTGGGTTACTCTTTTTACCTGCTTTTTGAATGATAATGTAGAGTCGAGGATAATACCAAGATATTTAAATTGTGAGACTACAAGATACAAGATACAAGAGTTTTATTTGTCACGGCATACAGGTATACAGTGAAATGCGGGGGGTCTCGCCCGCAACAATGTGCATAATACAAGTAATAATAAGAGTCCAACCAATAGAGCGACATAGTGCAATAAACAAGTAAACAAAGTAGGCATATCGGTATCTGTACATGAGCTATTTACAGAGCATGGTAGGACATGCTAGGTCATGTGGCAGTGCAGTACACTGTTAGCTACGGATGAGGCATTGGGTCTTTATGTACACTGCTATACAATGCTATATTATACGATCTCAAGCTATACTATTCTTAAAGTGACCTTTCCTTCTGTAAAGTGTCCATAGTGTGAGCGTGTGCAGCATGAGTGAGTCCGTGCTCATGTTAAAGTGGCTGCTAGTGTGTGAGTGTGTACAGTGTGTGTGTTGTGTGTGTGCTCATGTGTGCTTGTGCGTGGAGAGTTCAGTGTTCAAGGCTCTGATGGCCTGGGGGAAGAAGCTGAGCCTAAGTCTCTCTGTCCTCGTTACTGGTGCTCGCAGGCGTTTGCCTGACCGCAGCAGCGTGAACAGGCTGTTGTTGGGGTGGTGAGGGTCTTTCATTATCCTACAGGCTCTGGATTTGCACCTCTTGTTGTATAGGACCTGCACGGTTGGTAGTGCAATACCCGTGGTACGCTCGGCTGAGCGCACCACTCTCTGTAGGGCCTTCTTGTCCTGTGCCGTGCTGTTGCCATACCAGGCAGTGATGTTTCCAGTCAAGATGCTCTCTACAGCTCCGGAGTAGAAAGACTGGAGTATCTTCCCAGATACTCTGAACTTCCTTAACTGTCTCCGGTGGTAGAGGCGCTGCTTCGCCTTTTTTACGACTGAGTCTATGTGTGTTGTCCATGTCAGGTCCTCTGAGATGTGGAACCCCAGGTACTTGAAGCTGCTCACCCTGTCCACGGTAGCCCCGTTTATCCTCAGTGGTGTGTGTGTCTCCTGCTGTCTCCTCCTAAAATCCACGATCAGCTCCTTGGTTTTACCAATGTTCAGGAGCAGGCTGTTGTCCTGGCACCAGCGTTCCAGTACCTCAACCTCCTCCCGGTAGGCCTTCTCGTCGTTGTCCGAGATCAGCCCCACCACCACTGTGTCGTCCGCAAACTTCACTATGGAGTTGGAGCTGAACTTGGCCACACAGTCGTGTGTGTATAGTGAGTACAGCAGGGGACTCAGAACACAGCCCTGGGGGGACCCGATGCTCAGGATGATGGTGTTGGAGGTCTGACCTCCCACCCTGACCGCCTGGGGCCTTTCACTCAGAAAGTCCAGTATCCAGGCGCTCAGAGCGGAGCTCAGACCCAGCTCGATCAGCTTGTCCACCAGTCTGGTGGGGACTATGGTGTTGAACGCTGAGCTGTAGTCAATGAACAACAGTCTCACATAGCCCCCCTTCTGGCGGTGAAGGTGAGAGAGGGTGCTGTGCAGTACTTGGGAGACCGCATCATCAGTGGACCTGTTTGGCCTGTATGCAAATTGCATAGGGTCCATATCACTGGGGAGGGAGGCACAAATGTGATCCTTGACCAGCCTCTCGAAACATTTCATTGCCACAGAGGTGAGTGCCACCGGTCTGTAGTCGTTGAGACATGTTGGGGAGGGTTTCTTTGGTACAGGGATGATGGTAGACATCTTGAAGCAGGCAGGGACCACTGACTCCGCCAGGGATCGAACTTGAATTGGCTCTCCAGCAACAAACACTCCAGGATTATCAGATGTTGGATTGGATTTTGTGAAGTACATACAAACTGTCTTCTTCACATTAAGACACAGTCGAGACTCTGTGAGCCAGTTGCTGACATTCACCATTGCAGCGTTTAGTTTAACAGCTGCCAGTTCTTTGGTTTTTGCATGAATATAAATAACGGTGTCATCGGCATACGTTTGAATTTCACACTCTGTGCAAACAGACGGAAGATCATTTATAAATAAACTAAATAGGAGAGGCCCGAAGATGGATCCCTGGGGCACACCCATTGTATTGCTCAGGAAGGGTGATGTTTCACCTCTGACCCTAACACATTGAATTCTGTCAGCGAGACAAGACTTCACCCAGTTTAGCGCGCCAATAGAAAAATTATAGTTAGCAAGTTTGCAAAGGAGTATCTGATGACTAACAGTGTCAAATGCCTTCTTAAAATCTAAGAATATGGCACCGACGACACCTCCTTTGTCCATCTTTTGTTTAATACTCTCTAGGAGAAAGCAGTTGGCTGTCTCGGTGGAGTGGTTGGTCCGAAAGCCAAATTGCATTGGGTGCAGAGTGGTACCAATTTATTAATATGGGAGATTAGCGTTTAGTATTTAAGATGGAGTGGTCTCTGACAGAGTGTATTATTAAGATGGAGTGGTCTCTGACAGAGTGTATTATTAAGATGGAGTGGTCTCTGACAGAGTGTATTATTAAGATGGAGTGGTCTCTGACAGAGTGTAGTATTAAGATGGAGTGGTCTCTGACAGAGTGTAGTATTAAGATGGAGTGGTCTCTGACAGAGTGTATTATTAAAATGGAGTGGTCTCTGACAGAGTGTATTATTAAGATGGAGTGGTCTCTGATGGTGTATTATTAAGATGGAGTGGTCTCTGACAGAGAGTATTATTAAGATGGAGTGGTCTCTGATAGAGCCATATGAAATCCGTTTTATTATTTTCCAAATTCCATTATATTTTTTCCCAAATTCCGTTTTTTCCGTTTTAATATTTCAGAATTCTGTATTTTGCTTTTTATGCTCATTTTACCATCAGAAATAGTGTCTAATAAGTGGGAATGAATAAATGTCTACAATTGAATATGATATAACAGTCCATTTAATGTTTTTAAGTGCTGCAACTCAGAAATACAGTTACATTTTACACAATACTTTTCAAATAATATTGTGACAAAATAAAAATACACATTTCAAGTGTAAACAATAGATACAGCTAGCTACTACTGACATTATCACAATGTCAGTAGCTATAGCTATATCTATTTTATTGTGATGAAATATAGTAATGCATAATTTAGGCACCTTTAGTTTAGTTTATTTCGTTTATAAAGGACAGTGTATAATGACAATCGTTTGCATTAAACAAATGAATTGAAAATGGGGGACCCTGATGTAAACAAGACGAAAGTCTTTCTCTGGTCTGCATCCCCTTAACAATTGTGTGTATTGAGCTGTACTGTATTGTACCCATTCTGCAATCTGTTAATAAAGTTTTCAATCAATCAATCAATCAACCAGATCTAGCAAGAAGCTATCATTTCCATCTATAGTCCTATGTACTGTAAAACGTTTCATAGCTATTTAAGTTTATTTCGATTATAAAGGGCAGTGTATAATGACTCGTTTGCATTAAACAAATGGATGGGTGCACTAGATTTAGCAAGAAGCGATCATGTCCTAACGCACAATAGTGTCGCAAGTGTTTTTGTGGCTCCAGTCCACGGAACGTTGACAGAATTAGCAAAACACCTTATCGCCGGAGGCATAAAAGTCATTAGGATACTGCTCTGCTCTGAATTGAGGGCTTATTGGGGAATTTATTAGCTTCTTGACGATGTAAACACCGAAGCAGCGAGACGCTTGGGAGACTGCCTGTGTTGTGTGTAACCCGCTCTAGCGTCCGCCTCCCCGGTCGCGTGTGCACCAAGCGTTCCACCCAAAAACGGAATTTCAGTCCAGATTAGGCCAAATTCTGCAATATTCCACGTTTTGCAGTTGATTCCATTTTTATTGGTCAATTCCGCGATTCCGTCCGCGATTCCGTGAATGCGGATTTCATATGGCTCTAGTCTCTGACAGAGTGTATTATTAAGATGGAGTGGTCTCTGACAGAGTGTATTATTAAGATGGAGTGGTCTCTGACAGAGTGTATTATTAAGATGGAGTGGTCTCTGATGGTGTATTTAAGGGGAGACCACCCACCTAGATAGGGGAAAAAATAATAAAGGATGAAATCATTTGCAAACATCTTAATTGTTTAGAATAGTCAAAAAAATAAAATAAATGTATTACATTTTTTTTGGTCGCATAGTTTTATTACCCAAAAAGGGGCGTGGTCTATTCAAAATGGCCCCTTTTTGCATGTTACCCCAAACAAAATTTAGAAAAAATTTATGATATATAGATATTTTCTCATGGTTTTTCATGTTACTACATTAAATACCGAACTTTTTGCTAGAGGATTTTTTTATATGCCACCCGAACAGGAATTTATGACCTTTTATGACCCCCTAGTCAAATCAATGTTTTGCATACATTTTTTGTATAAAATGTTCAAAAAATCTGGATGAGTGATATATCAAAAAATCCTCTAGCAAAACGTTGTGGTATATGGATAGGAGGAAACGTGGCCAGTTTGGTGTGTCGAGGTACTAGAGCAATTGAGATTTTTTGTTTTATGTGTAATACAAATCTCGTTTTGAGAAAAACGCCTTTAAAGTTTTGTATTGTCTGTAAATCAGGCTATGTATGACATATCAACAAACCCTTTGGCACAAAGAAGCAGGATATAGATATGAATAAAGGTGGAAAGTTTGGTGTGTGTAGATGCTAGGGAAATGGTACATGTCTACCGTTTGGGAAAACGCCTTCAAAGTTCTGTATTGTAAAATGCCATTTTTTTTAAACCGCTATTTACAAACACAACACCCAATCAAACCATTAGTAATAGACAACCTAAACACATGCCTGATAACTGAATAACATAATAACATAATAATAATGATGTAGTAGTAGTAACAGTTTAGTAACAAACAACACAACCGATTACTGTACCCCCTAATAGGCAAGACAAATATTTCAATAGATATCACTATGAAACGTTCCCAGTTTGTTATGTACATATAAACTAAGAAAAAATATATTGCAAGTTTTCTGAATTTTATGTTTATATATGCAAATGAGGCACTTCCCCATTCGATATGTGCACATTTATGGATGCAATCATGCAAAATGAAGCTAAATAAGCAAGTAAATGTGTTTTTTTTAAGTTTTCTAGTCACTAGTTTGAAAGAAGACATGTAAAGGGGCAACATTATACAAAAATCTCAAAATTGCCCCAAAATTAGGAAAATGGTATTTTAGGTGGGTGGTCTCCCCTTAAGATGGAGTGGTCTCTGATGGTGTATTATTAAGATGGAGTGGTCTCTGACAGAGTGTATTATTAAGATGGAGTGGTCTCTGACAGAGTGTATTATTAAGATGGAGTGGTCTCTGATGGTGTATTATTAAGATGGAGTGGTCTCTGATGGTGTATTATTTAAGATGGAGTGGTCTCTGATGGTGTATTATTAAGATGGAGTGGTCTCTGACAGAGTGTATTATTAAGATGGAGTGGTCTCTGACAGAGTGTATTATTAAGATGGAGTGGTCTCTGATGGTGTATTATTAAGATGGAGTGGTCTCTGATGGTGTATTATTAAGATGGAGTGGTCTCTGACAGAGTGTATTATTAAGATGGAGTGGTCTCTGACAGAGTGTATTATTAAGATGGAGTGGTCTCTGACAGAGTGTATTATTAAGATGGAGTGGTCTCTGACAGAGTGTATTATTAAGATGGAGTGGTCTCTGATGGTGTATTATTAAGATGGAGTGGTCTCTGATGGTGTATTATTAAGATGGAGTGGTCTCTGATGGTGTATTATTAAGATGGAGTGGTCTCTGACAGAGTGTATTATTAAGATGGAGTGGTCTCTGACAGAGTGTATTATTAAGATGGAGTGGTCTCTGATGGTGTATTATTAAGATGGAGTGGTCTCTGATGGTGTATTATTAAGATGGAGTGGTCTCTGATGGTGTATTATTAAGATGGAGTGGTCTCTGATGGTGTAGTATTTAAAATGGAGGGAGTATTATCAAGGTTTAAAGTGGAAATGAAGCAGTGCGATAGCTACCGTTAGCTTGCCGAGGTTCCAGCACACCGACAAGCTGTGTAGCCAGCAGGCTGAATGCTCCGCGACGCTGGTTGAAGTGGATCTAGGTAGCCAGCAGGCTGAATGCTCCGCGACGCTCCCGAGAGCTAACTCCGGTCCCCGGCTGGTGCCAACTAGCTAGCGATCGCTCCCGAGAGCTAACTCCGGTCCCCGGCTGGTGCCAACTAGCTAGCGATCGCTCCCGAGAGCTAACTCCGGTCCCCGGCTGGTGCCAACTAGCTAGCGATCGCTCCCGAGAGCTAACTCCGGTCCCCGGCTGGTGCCAACTAGCTAGCGATCGCTCCCGAGAGCTAACGCCGGTCTGTCTGTCGAAGACTGAGGGAACCGCGTCCGGCTTCAGCTGATTAGTGGTCTTCTGGACAAACATCCCACCCCAACAACATAATCCGAGGCAATGAAGTGTTCGCTGCAGATCCTCCTTCCCTGTCCAACAGGCTGGTCGCGCCGCCTGAGTGCAGCCAGCCCGAGCCAACATGTCAACAACACTGTTTTTTTCACTGGTAGTTTGTGGAAATTAACCAACTTTCCTCTCTCTCACATGGTAAAATTAGTTTGAACAGCCAGGAGCAATACAAACAGAACCACCGCGGCCCCGTTGTTTTGTAGGCAACATTTTATTTACTGACTGACCCATTCACTATAGGCAGCTAACCAGCAGTGTATACACCCAACCAGTGGCATGATGTCAGCAACAAAATGGCGGCGCCCATGTTGAAAACAGGGATATTATATTTGATTTTTCAGACAAATAAGATAGATTTCACATTTGATTATAGAACCCTGTCTTACACAAGGTACACAACAAACAAACTAGGATCACATTGCTCACTGCTTCATTTCCACTTTAAGGTTTTTAACATCCTCCCTGCTCTCTCCGACCGGCTGCAGGGCATGAAACGTGTAGCTTTGTGTATTTTATCTTTTCTTTAAGGCATTTCTGCTTTTATCGGAAAGTACACAATGGATAGTTATGGGAAAGATGGGAGAGAGACATACAGAGAGAGAGAGACATACAGAGAGAGAGAGACATACAGAGAGAGAGAGACATACAGAGAGAGAGAGAGAGAGAGAGAGAGAGAGAGAGAGAGAGAGAGAGAGAGAAGAGAGAGAGAGAGACAGAGAGAGAGACAGAGAGAGAGAGAGAGACAGAGAGAGAGAGAGAGAGAGAGACAGAGAGAGAGACAGACAGACAGACAGACAGACAGACAGACAGACAGACAGACAGACAGACAGACAGACAGACAGACAGACAGACAGACAGACAGACAGACAGACAGACAGACAGAGACAGACGGGCAGACAGACAGACAGACAGACAGACAGACAGACAGACAGACAGACAGACAGACAGACAGACAGACAGGCAGACAGACAGACAGACAGAGGGTGGGGGGTTGTGACATGTCATCAAGGATTCGAACACTCACGGCGCCGTGCACTGAGGCTCCACAGAGCCACCAGGGACGCTGCAGTGTGTTTGGCCGTTGGCATGTGATGTAATGTGATGTCATGGAAGTGCTGCGTAATGAAGGGGATGATTAGAGGGATCAGAGGGCTGTGTGTGTGTGTGTGTGGTGGTGCTGTGTGTGTGTGTGTGTGTGTGTGGCTGTGTGTGTGTGTGTGTGCTGTGTGGTGTGCTGTGTGCTGTGTGGTGTGTGTGTGTGTGTGTGTGGTGTGTGCTGTGTGTGTGTGTGTGAGTGTGTGCTGTGTGTGTGTGTGTGTGTGTGTGTGTGTGTGTGTGTGTGTGCTGTGTGTGTGTGTGTGTGTGCTGTGTGTGTGTGTGTGTGTGTGTGTGTGTGTGTGTGCTGTGTGTGTGTGTGTGTGACAGGTCTCA
>NW_028172701.1:0-40000 GCF_963971535.1 Notolepis coatsorum
GAGTTGGTCTCTTGACCAAGGTACTGGCATTACAACTGGAGTTGGTCTCTTGACCAAGGTACTGGCATTACAACTAGAGTTGGTCTCTTGACCAAGGTACTGGCATTACAACTGGAGCTGGTCTCTTGACCAAGGTACTGGTCATTACAACTGGAGTTGGTCTTTTGACCAAGGTACTGCATTACAACTGGAGTTGGTCTCTTGACCAAGGTACTGGCATTACAACTGGAGTTGGTCTCTTGACCAAGGTACTGGCATTACAACTGGAGTTCAAGTCAAGTCAAGTCAAGTGTTTTAATTGTCACGGCATACAAGTATACAATGAAATGCGGCTGGTCTTGCCCGCGACGATGTGCAATACAGTGGTACAACATATAATAGAATCCAATAAAAAACAACATTGTGCAATAAACAGGTAACAGGTAACATGGTGTGACATCTCGGTATCTGTACATAGTATTTACAGAGCATATAGGACATGCTAGGTAGCTTTAGTAGTGCAATACACTGTTCCTGTTGTTATACTAATTTAAAGTGGCCTTCCTCTTGGCCATAAGTGTGCGTGTGTGCGGCATGAGTGTGTGCCCGCTCGTGTTAAAGTGTTAAAGTGGCTGCTAGTGTGTGAGCGTGCACAGCGTGCGTGTCGTGTGTGTGCTCGTGTGTGCTTGTGTGTGGATAGTTCAGTGTTCTGGTGGCACTCAATGTTCATTGTTCAAGGCTCTGATGGCCTGGGGGAGAAGCTGAGCCTAAGCCTCTCCGTCCTAGTAGCTGGGGTTCGCAGGCGTCTGCCTGACCTCAGCAGCTGGAACAGGCTGTTATTGGGGTGGTGGGGGTCTTTCATTATTCTGCAGGCTCTGGATTTGCACCTCTTGACTTGTTGTATAGAACCTGCAGGGGAGGTAGCGCAATACCCGTGGTACGCTCGGCTGAGCGCACCACTCTCTGTAGGGCCTTCTTGTCCTGTGCCGTGCTGTTTCCATACAGGCAGTGATGTTTCCGGTCAAGATGCTCTCTACAGCTCCTGAGTAGAAGGACTGGAGTATCTTCCCGATACTCTGAACTTCCTTAACTGTCTCAGGTGGTAGAGGCGCTGCTTCGCTTTCTTTACTACTGTGTCTATGTGTGTTGACCATGTCAGATCCTCTGAGATGTGACCCCCAGGTACTTAAAGCTGCTCACCCTGTCCACGGTAGCCCCGTTAATCATCAGTGGTGTGTGTGTCTCCTGCTGTCCTCTCCTATAATCCACGATCAGCTCCTTGGTTTTACCAATGTTCAGGAGCAGGCTGTTGTCCTGGCACCAGCGTTCCAGTACCTCAACCTCCTCCCGGTAGGCCTTCTCGTCGTTGTCCGAGATCAGCCCCACCACCACCGTGTCGTCTGCGAACTTCACTATGGAGTTGGAGCTGAACTTGGCCACACAGTCGTGTGTGTAAAGTGAGTACAGCAGGGGGCTTAGAACACAGCCCTGGGGGGACCCGATGCTTAGGGTGATGGTGTTGGAGGTCTGACCCCCCACCCTGACCGCTTGGGGTCTTTCACTCAGAAAGTCCAGTACCCAGGCGCTCAGGGCGGAGCTCAGACCCAGCTCGATCAACTTGTCCACTAGTCTGGTGGGGACTATGGTGTTGAACGCTGAGCTGTAGTCAATGAACAACAGTCTCACATAGCCCCCCTTCTGACGGTCAAGGTGAGAGAGAGTGCTGTGCAGTACCTGGGAGACCGCATCGTCAGTGGACCTGTTTGTCCTGTATGCAAATTGCATAGGGTCCATATCACTGGGGAGGGAGGCACAAATGTGGTCCTTGACCAGCCTCTCGAAACATTTCATGACCACAGAGGTGAGTGCCACCGGTCTGTAGTCATTTGGACATGTTGGGGAGGGTTTCTTCGGTACAGGGATGATGGTAGACATCTTGAAGCAGGCAGGGACCACTGACTCCGCCAGGGATTGATTAAATATGGCGGTGAACACCGGGGCAAGCTGGTTGGCACAGGACTTAAGTATGCGTCCTGTTATACCATCTGGGCCAGCAGCCTTCCTGGTGTTCACCTGCATAAATGCTCTTCTCACACTGTGTTCCGACAACGAGAGAGCGCCCCCGCCCCCCCGCGGTTGCCCCCCCCCCTCCACAACAGCCGGCGAACCGAGTGTAGAAGGAGTTGAGTTTGTCCACGAGAGGTTTGTCTCTTGACCAATGTACTGGCATTACAACTGGAGTTGGTCTCTTGACCAAGGTACTGACATTACAACTGGAGTTGGTCTCTTGATCAAGGTACTGGTCATTACAACTGGAGTTGGTCTCTTGACCAAGGTACTGGCATTACAGCTGGAGTTGGTCTCTTGACCAAGGTACTGGCATTACAACAAGAGTTTATCCCTTGACCAAGGTACTGGTCATTACAACTGGAGTTGGTCCCTTGACCAAGGTACTGGCATTACAACTGGAGTTGGTCTCTTGACCAAGGTACTGGCATTACAACTGGAGTTGGTCTCTTGACCAAGGTACTGGCATTACAGCTGGAGTTGGTCTCTTGACCAAGGTACTGGCATTACAACTGGAGTTGGTCTCTTGACCAAGGTACTGGCATTACAACTGGAGTTGGTCTCTTGACCAAGGTACTGTCATTACAACTGGAGTTGATCCCTTGACCAAGGTACTGACATTACAAGAGTTGGTCTCTTGACCAAGGTACTGGCATTACAACTGGAGTTGGTCCCTTGACCAAGGTACTGGCATTACAACTGGAGTTGGTCTCTTGACCAAGGTACTGACATTACAAGAGTTGGTCTCTTGACCAAAGTACTGACATTACAACTGGAGTTGGTCTCTTGACCAAGGTACTGGCATTACAGCTGGAGTTGGTCTCTTGACCAAGGTACTGACATTACAACTGGAGTTGGTCTCTTGACCAAGGTACTGGCATTACAGCTGGAGTTGGTCTCTTGACCAAGGTACTGGCATTACAACAGGAGTTGATCTCTTGACCAAGGTACTGGCATTACAACTGGAGTTGGTCCCTTGACCAAGGTACTGGCATTACAACTGGAGTTGGTCTCTTGACCAAGGTACTGGTCATTACAACTGGAGTTTATCCCTTGACCAAGGTACTGGTCATTACAACTGGAGTTGGTCCCTTGACCAAGGTACTGGCATTACAACTGGAGTTGGTCTCTTGACCAAGGTACTGGCATTACAACTGGAGTTGGTCTCTTGACCAAGGTACTGGCATTACAGCTGGAGTTGGTCTCTTGACCAAGGTACTGGCATTACAACTGGAGTTGGTCTCTTGACCAAGGTACTGGCATTACAACTGGAGTTGGTCTCTTGACCAAGGTACTGTCATTACAACTGGAGTTGATCCCTTGACCAAGGTACTGACATTACAAGAGTTGGTCTCTTGACCAAGGTACTGGCATTACAACTGGAGTTGGTCCCTTGACCAAGGTACTGGCATTACAACTGGAGTTGGTCTCTTGACCAAGGTACTGACATTACAAGAGTTGGTCTCTTGACCAAAGTACTGACATTACAACTGGAGTTGGTCTCTTGACCAAGGTACTGGCATTACAGCTGGAGTTGGTCTCTTGACCAAGGTACTGGCATTATAACTGGAGTTGGTCTCTTGACCAAGGTACTGACATTACAACTGGAGTTGGTCTCTTGACCAAGGTACTGGCATTACAACTGGAGTTGGTCTCTTGACCAAGGTACTGACATTACAACTGGAGTTGGTCTCTTGACCAAGGTACTGGCATTACAACAGGAGTTGGTCCCTTGACCAAGGTACTGGCATTACAACTGGAGTTGGTCTCTTGACCAAGGTACTGGCATTACAACTGGAGTTGGTCTCTTGACCAATGTACTGTCATTACAACTGGAGTTGATCCCTTGACCAAGGTACTGACATTACAAGAGTTGGTCTCTTGACCAAGGTACTGGCATTACAACTGGAGTTGGTCCCTTGACCAAGGTACTGACATTACAAGCGTTTATCTCTTGACCAAGGTACTGGCATTACAACTGGAGTTGGTCTCTTGACCAAGGTACTGGCATTACAACTGGAGTTGGTCTCTTGACCAAGGTACTGGCATTACAACTGGAGTTGGTCTCTTGACCAAGGTACTGCCATTACAACTGGAGTTGGTCTCTTGACCAAGGTACTGGCATTACAACTGGAGTTGGTCTCTTGACCAAGGTACTGGCATTACAACTGGAGTTGGTCTCTTGACCAAGGTACTGGTCATTACAACTGGAGTTGGTCTCTTGACCAAGGTACTGACATTACAACTGGAGTTGGTCTCTTGACCAAGGTACTGGCATTACAACTGGAGTTGGTCTCTTGACCAAGGTACTGACATTACAACTGGAGTTGGTCTCTTGACCAAGGTACTGACATTACAACTGGAGTTGGTATCTTGACCAAGGTACTGGTCATTACAACTGGAGTTGGTCTTTTGACCAAGGTACTGACATTACAACTGGAGTTGGTCTCTTGACCAAGGTACTGGTCATTACAACTGGAGTTGGTCTCTTGACCAAGGTACTGGTCATTACAACTGGAGTTGGTCTCTTGACCAAGGTACTGACATTACAACTGGAGTTGGTCTCTTGACCAAGGTACTGGCATTACAGCTGGAGTTGGTCTCTTGACCAAGGTACTGGCATTACAACTGGAGTTGGTCTCTTGACCAAGGTACTGGCATTACAACTGGAGTTGGTCTCTTGACCAAGGTACTGGCATTACAACTGGAGTTGGTCTCTTGACCAAGGTACTGACATTACAACTGGAGTTGGTCTCTTGACCAAGGTACTGGCATTACAACTGGAGTTGGTCTCTTGACCAAGGTACTGACATTACAACTGGAGTTGGTCTCTTGACCAAGGTACTGGCATTACAACTGGAGCTGGTCTCTTGACCAAGGTACTGGCATTACAGCTGGAGTTGGTCTCTTGACCAAGGTACTGGCATTACAGCTGGAGTTGTTCTCCGGGCACCGCACTGTGTGAACCACTGCTCCTGAATAGTTATGATGAGTCAAACGCGCAGAGAAGGAGTTTCCCCCAAGCGGATTAAAAACTAGATACAACCTAAACTTATCTTTGATCAACAGACATTTAGAGCTGATGTCAAAACCAGCTCGTCTCAAAGTCCACTACTTTTCAAGAGAACTGTGTGTGTGTGTGTGTGTGTGTGTGTGTGTGTGTGTGTGTGTGTGTGTGTGTGTGTGTGTGTGTGTGTGTGTGTGTGTGTGTGTGTGTGTGTGTGAGCAGAACAGCTGTGTGTTTTGAGTCTGCCTGTCAAGATGTGTCAGGAACATTAGCATCTATTATGACCACAGGGAGACACACACACACACACACACACACACACACACACACACACACACACACACACACACACACACACACACACACACACACACACACACACACACACATACACACACACACACACACATACACACACACACACACACACACACACACATACACACACACGTGCTGCACTCACTCACTCTCACTCTCTATCTCCCTCTCTCACTCTCTCCCCTCTCTCTCACTCTCTCTCTCTCTCTGTATCTCTCTCTCCCCTCTCTCTCTCTCTCTCTCTCTCTCTCATGCGCTCCCTAATGACACGTAACCAGAGAGAGCGTCCCCCTGATAGATGACCCAGGTCGAGAGGTCAGAGGTCAACCATACCTAGGGATTGTGGGAACAGGGAGGAAGGCGACACTCTAAACACAACCTGATGAACGCTGGAGAAAATACTCAGATTAATTCTCTTAGACCCCCCGAACTCCCACATGCTCCTGCCTGCACACACACACACAAACACACACATGGACGCACACACACACACACACACACACACACACACACACACACACACACACACACACACACACATGGACGCACACATTTAGAATCTTTATTTATGTCCACATAAAGACACTGGGCCTCATGCATGAAGCGATATAAGAACAGATTCCGTTCTTAACTAGCATTTCCTCTTACTTTGTGCTTACCTGGGATTCAGCAACGTTTTCTTATTGTTGCTTTTTTCTCAGGCAAGAACAAATTATAAGAGTGGTCGAGAGCACTCTTACCGAAATAAGAAATTCTTACCCAAAAAAAAAAGCCTACCATTGGTTAATTGCCCCCAAATACGACTTTAAAAATATAGAACTTTTCAATAATAATAATAATTATTATTATTATAACTTATTGCGTGCGTTCTGTCTGAAATGGATTATATATTGCTGTTAGAACAGTTATGCTCTGGCCGCCCAGGCCATTGATTGATTGATTGAAGATTTTATTAACAGATTGCAGAATGGGTACAATACAGTACAGCTCAATACACACAATTGTTAAGGGGATGCAGACCAGAGAAAGACTTTCGTCTTGTTTAAATCAGGGTCCCCCATTTTCAATTCGTAATGATATTTATGACATACACAACATACAGATATACAGATATATATCATGACATTTATGACATGACATACAGATATGCAGTACTGTATACCTAGCATAGAACGCATATTTAGAGATTGTCTATATCAGTGGTTCCCAAACGTCTGTTTTATGCGGACCACTAGATTGTTATCAAGAACATTTGCGGACCACCTCGTATGCAAACAGTAAAACATAAATAAATAAACAACTGACTTAAACCCAGTAATACACGAGACCCTCTTCTTGGACCAAGTAGGTTTCGTCGATAATCCAATGTACAGTTACCCCCACGCTGCCCACCCAACCTCCCCCAACCCCCCCACCCCACCCACCCAACCACCTCCAATGTACAGTTCTCAGTCCTTGCGCCACAATGGTGGAATGAACTACCCACCCCAGTTAGGACAGCCGAAACCCGTCCAATCTTCCGCCGTCGACTTAAGACGCACTTCTTCAACCATTATCTGAAATAATAATATTAAAAAATATATATATCTAACCCTAACTAACCTTACTGTCATGCACTTGTCCTAATAAACTAACCTACACTGTAGCACTCAACACTTTGATGAACATTGTTGCTCAGCTGATAGAGTTGTGCCCTTCCTGATGACTTGTCGTACAGAACTTGTAAGTCGCTTTGGATAAAAGCGTTTCAGCTAAATGACTAAATGTAAATGTAAATGTTTGTGCACTGCCAGTCATCAGGCTATATATGCAGAGATATTCAGACTCTAGATCTATTTGCAGAGCCAGATGAGTGGCAACCTCTGCGATCGGCTCTTGACAACGCACAGTCGTTCAGTATTGACAAAGCCTACAGTACTTTACTGGAACGATTCATTTTGCACGTACTGTATACACGTGTGTATGCGCGCACTGCAGGAGGTGGCCAGAAGCGCGCAACTAGCCAACTACTATTATATTACTACTATATTAATACAGTATATTCCACTATATAGCTATAGGTGCTGTATGATGACAATACATTTGATTCCTATCTAATTTTGATCCATCGCAAAGCGCTCCAGTGCTTGAATACGGCCGGGGGATCCGATGCAGACCCACGGCTCTCGTATTATAATGAGCCCGCGAGGCGTGTCTCTGTATGCAAATGACTTGCGCGAGAACGCGCATCCAGTTTAGAATGAGTGGGATTCACCATTCAAAAAACCTGGGTAAGAACAGATTTTAAGAACGGCTAGATGAATGTGGCGGTGGCTTTTCTTATTGTTCTCTTAACAGACAGGTAAGCAAGAATATAAGACAAATAATAAGAGAGTATTGTTGAATCAGGCCCAATGAGTTAACACTAGCACAGCCATGGAAAAATGTCACTGATTCCCGCCGGAAGGGGTCAGATGACCCCACAGCTTATATGAGAAATATGAGAAAAATAAAAAGTGTAAACTATATAATTACCTCTTTATAAGAATATGAGGTTTACCACAGGTTTGAGTGAAAAAAGAAAAATAATAATAATAATAATAATAATAATAATAATAATAATAATAATAATAATAATAATAATAATAATAATAATAATAATAATAATAATAATAATAATAATAAAAAATATTATATAAATATGCTAGTGGACACAAATATTATCAGTGCACTTGTACATTGTGGGTTATTCTGTTACATTCATGCCCAAATTGACAATGGCAATCAAAGTTACACACACACATATAGGATGATGAACCTGACAATCAACACACAGCTCATGGATACAGATAGCAGCGTCTTCTCCAAATTGCCCGGCTGTCAATAATTGCTGACACTGAGCAATATCTAGCTAACTGTTTGGCTCTTCCCTTCGGAAGACCGGCCATCTGAAGGCCTCTAACACCCAACTTATGGACATGACCCAGGCTTCCAAATATGAAGACTAAAAGTGTACAGTTGTAGCCCAGTTGTGATATGGTATATGCTCTAACAGTTGATATTTTAACATTTTGGTTGTAAAGGCTTCTTCTAGACTGTAGTCAAATGTACGTTCTGAGTTACAGGAAGTGGTTCTGAGTCACAGGAAGTGGTTCTGAGTTACAGGAAGTGGTTCTGAGTCACCGGAAGTGGTTCTGAGTTACAGGAAGTGGTTCTGAGTTACAGGAAGCGGTTCTGAGTGACAGGAAGTGGTTCTGAGTGACAGGATGTGGTTCTGAGTTACAGGAAGTGGTTCTGAGTTACAGGAAGTGGTTCTGAGTGACAGGAAGTAGTTCTGAGTTACAGGATGTGGTTCTGAGTTACAGGAAGTGGTTCTGAGTTACAGGAAGTGGTTCTGAGTTACAGGATGTGGTTCTGAGTCACAGGATGTGGTTCTGAGTTACAGGAAGTTGTTCTGAGTTACAGGAAGTGGTTCTGAGTGACAGGATGTGGTTCTGAGTCACAGGATGTAGTTCTGAGTTACAGGAAGTGGTTCTGAGCTACAGGATGTGGTTCTGAGTCACAGGATGTGGTTCTGAGTAACAGGAAGTGGTTCTGAGTTACAGGAAGTGGTTCTGAGCTACAGGAAGTGGTTCTGAGTCACAGGAAGTGGTTCTGAGTTACAGGATGTGGTTCTGAGTTACAGGAAGTGGTTCTGAGTCACAGGATGTGGTTCTGAGTTACAGGATGTGGTTCTGAGTTACTCTACAGAACGACAGGGGCAACAGTGGCTCGGGAGGTAGAGCAGTCGTCTGGTAATCCGGAGGTTCCCGGATTAGATTCCCGCTCCTCCCGGGCAGCGTGTCAATGTGTCCTTGAGCAAGACACTTAACCCCTAACTGCTCCCGATGAGCAGGTTGGCACCTTGCATGGTCGCCTCCGCCGTCGGTGTGTGAATGTGTGAGTGAACGGGTCAAATGTGAGGAACAAATTGTAAAGCGCTTTGGATACCAGCCGTTATATAAATGCAGCCGTTTATATAAGGTCTCCTTTGTGACATGAAAGATTCGCTTGTTTCCATTCCAGGAAATAGTCCGACACCGTCCATTAATAACAGCTAGCAGACGCAACGTAGCTTCCCCTCAGTCCCACCGTCCACAGCCGCAGTTCTTAATAATAATAATATTCATTACATTTATATAGCGCTTTTCTCAGACTCAAAGCGCTCCCCACAATGTAGGCTGGAAATTGCCTCCTTCACCACCACTGGTAGCACTAACCTTGGGCTACAGGCTCAATGGCTGCCATACACTGGCACCAGGCACACATCACACTACACACTGACTACCATACACTGGCACCAGGCACACATCACACTACACAATGACTACCATACACTGGCACCAGGCACACATCACACTACACACTGACTACCATACACTGGCACCAGGCACACATCACACTACACACTGGCTACCATACACTGGCACCAGGCACACATCACACTACACACTGACTACCATACACTGGCACCAGACACACATCACACTACACAATGGCTACCATACACTGGCACCAGGCACACATCACACTACACACTGACTACCATACACTGGCACCAGGCACACATCACACTACACACTGACTACCATACACTGGCACCAGACACACATCACACTACACACTGACTACCATACACTGGCACCAGGCACACATCACACTACACACTGACTACCATACACTGGCACCAGGCACACATCACACTACACACTGACTACCATACACTGGCACCAGGCACACATCACACTACACACTGACTACCATACACTGGCACCAGGCACACATCACACTACACACTGACTACCATACACTGGCACCAGGCACACATCACACTACACACTGACTACCATACACTGGCACCAGACACACATCACACTACACACTGACTACCATACACTGGCACCAGGCACACATCACACTACACAATGTCTACCATACACTGGCACCAGGCACACATCACACTACACACTGACTACCATACACTGGCACCAGGCACACATCACACTACACACTGACTACCATACAATGGCACCAGGCACACATCACACTACACACTGACTACCATACACTGGCACCAGGCACACATCACACTACACACTGACTACCATACACTGGCACCAGGCACACATCACACTACACACTGACTACCATACACTGGCACCAGACACACATCACACTACACACTGACTACCATACACTGGCACCAGGCACACATCACACTACACAATGACTACCATACACTGGCACCAGGCATACATCACACTACACAATGGCTGCCATACACTGGCACCAGGCACACATCACACTACACAATGACTACCATACACTGACACCAGACACACATCACACTACACAATGACTACCATACACTGGCACCAGACACACATCACACTACACAATGACTACCATACACTGGCACCAGGCACACATCACACTACACACTGACTACCATACACTGGCACCAGGCACACATCACACTACACACTGACTACCATACACTGGCACCAGGCACACATCACACTACACAATGACTACCATACACTGGCACCAGGCACACATCACACTACACACTGACTACCATACACTGGCACCAGACACACATCACACTAGACACAATGGCTGAACGGCTCAGGAGACTGAGATTGATATCAGCCAATTAAGGGGGATGGATGATTAAGTGGCCTTGATGTCAGAGACCTGATTGAGAATTTGGCCAGGAACGTCGGGGAACCCCCTACTCTTTACGCCACTTATTGTGTAGATTTGTCCAAGAAATAGGCTTGACATGATACACACACACACACACACACACACACACACACACACACACACACACACACACACACACACACACACACACACACACACACACACACACACACACACACACACACACACATCCAGGGTGTGTCAGGATGAGGTGGCCTGTCGGTTAAAGAGACAGGTCACAGGTTCGATCCCTGCAAACAGCCAATGAGCCCGTCTCTCTTGAAAGTGTCCTTGAGCAAGGAGAGGAGAGGAGAGGAGAGGAGAGGAGAGGAGAGGAGAGGTTATGAGAAGAGGAGAGGAGAGGAGAGGTTAGGAGAGTAAGAGGAGAGAAGAGGTGAGGAGAGGAGAGGAGAGGTTAGGAGAAGAGGAGAGGAGAAGAGGAGAGGTTAGGAGAGGAGAGGAGAGGAAGATGAGATGTTAGGACTCAGGAGAGGAGAGGAAGAGGAGAGGAAGAGGAGAGGAGAGGTTAGGATAAGAGGAGAGGAGAGGTTAGGAGAAGAGGAGAGGAGAGGTTAGGAGAGGAAGAGGAGAAGAGGAGAGGTTAGGAGAGGAGAGGAGATGAGAGGAAGAGGAGATGTTAGGACTCAGGAGAGGAGAGGAAGAGGAGAGGAAGAGGAGAGGAGAAGAGGAGAGGTTAGGAGAGGAAGAGGAGAGGAGAGGAGAGGTTAGGACTCAGGAGAGGAGAGGAGAGGTAGAGGAGAGGAAAAGGAGAGGAGAGGAGAGGTTAGGAGAGGAGAGGTTAGGAGAGGAGAGGAGAGGAGAGGTTAGGAGAGGTAGAGGAGAGGAGAGGAGAGGAAGTGGAGGAGAGGAAGTCAAGTCAAGAGTTTTATTTGTCACGGCATACAAGTATACAATGAAATGCGGGTGGTCTTGCCCGCAACGATGTGCAATACAGTGTTACAACATGTAATAGAATCCAATAAAAAAAAAACATTGTGCAATAAACAGGTAACAGGTAACATGGTGTGACATCTCGGTATCTGTACATAGTTATTTCAGGAGAGGAGAGGAGAGGAGAGGTAGAGGAGAGGAAAAGGAGAGGAGAGGTTAGGAGAGGAGAGGTAGAGGAGAGGTTAGGACTCAGGAGAGGAGAGGAGAGGAGAGGAGAGGAGAGGAGAGGAGAGGAGAGGAGAGGAGAGGAGAGGAGAGGAGAGGAGAGGAGAGGAGAGGAGAGGAGAGGAGAGGAGAGGAGAGGAGAGGTTAGGAGAGGAGAGGAGAGGTAGAGGAGAGGTTAGGACTCAGGAGAGGAGAGGAGAGGTAGAGGAGAGGAGAGGAAGAGGAGAGGTTAGGACTCAGGAGAGGAGAGGAGAGGTAGAGGAGAGGAGAGGAAGAGGAGAGGGGAGGAGAGGAGAGGAGAGGGGAGGGGAGGAGAGGAGAGGAGAGGGGAGGAGAGGAGAGGAAGAGGAGAGGTTAGGAGATGAGAGGAGAGGAGAGGAGAGGAGAGGAAGAGGAGAGGTTAGGAGAGGAGAGGAGAGGGGAGGAGAGGAAGAGGAGAGGAGAGGAGAGGAAGAGGAGAGGAGAGGAGAGGAGAGGAGAGGAGAGGAGAGGAAGAGGAGAGGAGAGAGGAGAGGAAGAGGAGAGGAAGAGGAGAGGAGAGGAGAGGAGAGGAGAGGAGAGGAAGAGGAGAGGAGAGAGGAGAGGTTAGGAGAGGAGAAGAGGAAGATCGCTTTTCCTTATGTCTCTCCCTCAAAGACTCAAGAATATAGACGTATTATTCACGCAGTGAGATTTCACAAACCTTTTCAATTTCAATCGAAGACACTACTATTATGGGTTACAGAGTAGTCATTACAACATCTGACCACTGGGTGGGGATGTGGAGCTGTTTTGTGTTTCCAGTGTGATTGTACCGCAGCTCACAGAGAGAACAAAACAAAGAGAGTTGAAGTCCTACTTGCCTTGGGTTGTGTTCTCTGGCTCTGGGTGGGTACTAGTCGAGTTAGGGCTTGGTCTACAGATGCCATGTGGTGTGAACGTTGTGGCATCCTGCCTCTATGTGGTGCACACTTCATAACACTGTGATTCTACTATTGTATTGCCCTGTAAAAATATTTTATATGTCTGCACTTTATGTGCTCATTTTATGTCTATTCTATTCTACAATTTTATTGCACTGCACTATTGCACAATTTTACTCTGTCTATTTTATCTTACTCGTTTTATTATTGTCTATTTAAAACTGAATCAAACCATAAACAAGGTGGCCTGTTGGGATGTTAGATCCTAACGTGAAAAACTGTGCTTTTATGTGTCTGCACTTTATGTGCTCATTTAATGCCTGTCTTTTTTGCTGTTGTGAAGCACTGTGAGCTGCAGTTTCTGTATGAAAGGTGCTATACAAATAAAGTGTATTATTATTATTATTACTTTGCTCAGTGGAAATAATGCACTTGACGTGTGACTCCTAGTCGACTTGGTCTCAGAGTCTCGCTTCATGATCGTGTGATAAGAAGTGCTCTTGTGTCACCATTAGCTTCTCTGGAACAATAGGAACAATATTCACCACAACAAGAGATGCGATGAAAATAAAAGATTTCCTCCCATTTGACCCCTTTTGTTCTGCACCTAGTTCTATTCATCACTATGTGCCATAAAATCTGCAACAATTATTTCCTCTTTATTACATGGCGTTTTAACATTCGCCGAAATGCTTGATTGTGATTGATCAATAGCGCTCGTCAGAGGTCCGTTATTACTCGATAACGGACCTCTGCCGAGCAATAATGACCGCTGTGCACAGCTGTAGCAATCAAGCCCACTGACACACACTGCATCAGTGCAGCCAATCAGACACACCTGCCGGCTGCTGGCGAAGCTGCCAGCGATGACAGCGGAGCCACAGAACAGAACTGCGTCTGCATTTGATCTCGTCTTGTCGATGGTGTAAAGTGAATTAGGTATATTGTTAGTAAGTTAGCCATGTAATAAGCAGGATAATGTATAGCTATACTCGGTCATTGTCGCAAAATAATTGACCTTCACTGACGTTTAGAGAACACCTCTGCGAGGCGCCTCGGTATTTTAAACTCTGTGTCGGTCAATTATTTTGCGACAATGACCTCGTCCCTTACGTATTATTGGGGGGGGCCGACAGTGGCTCAGGAGGTAGAGCAGTCGTCTGGTAATCCGGAGGTTCCCGGTTTGATTCCCACTCCTCCCGGGCAGCTGTGTGTCGATGTGTCCTTGAGCAAGACACTTAACCCCTAATTGCTCCAGACGAGCAGGTTGGGCACCTTGCGTGGTCGCCTCTGCCGTCGGTGTGTGAGTGAAATGTGAGGAACGAGTTGTAAAGTGCTTTGGTTAAAAGCTGTAATATAAATGTACCATTTTACCTTTTTATCATCTAAACAGAATCCATTGCTTTGTCTACCTGGAAAAATCACTCATCCGTGACATCACTCTGCACTTTAGAAGTGTGTGTGTGTGTGTGTGTGTGTGTGTGTGTGTGTGTGTGTGTGTGTGTGTGTGTGTGTGTGTGTGTGTGTGTGTGTGTGTGTGTGTGTGTGTGTGTGTGTGTGTGTGTGTGTGTGTGTGTGTGTGTGTGTGTGTGTGTGTGTGTGTGTGTGTGTGTGTGTGTGTGTGTGTGTGTGTGTGTGTGTGTGTGTGTGTGTGTGGTCACCATCCGTCGCCCTGACGACAGACTGTTGTCCTGTGTGTCGTCCGCAGGTGTCGGAGCGAGAGACGTGCAGCCAGTCAGCAGACAGTCCAGTAACTGACCTCGGCGTCAGCAGCTCCCAGAACGGCCCGCTGACCAGCGCTACAGGTGAGACAGCTCTCTCTCTGACCAGCACTACAGGTGAGACAGCTCTCTCTCTCTCTGACCAGCACTACAGGTGAGACAGCTCTCTCTCTCTCTCTGACCAGCACTACAGGTGAGACAGCTCTCTCTCTCTCTGACCAGCACTACAGGTGAGACAGCTCTCTCTCTCTGACCAGCACTACAGGTGAGACAGCTCTCTCTCTCTGACCAGCACTACAGGTGAGACAGCTCTCTCTCTCTCTCTCTGACCAGCACTACAGGTGAGACAGCTCTCTCTCTCTCTCTCTGACCAGCACTACAGGTGAGACAGCTCTCTCTCTCTCTGACCAGCACTACAGGTGAGACAGCTCTCTCTCTCTCTCTGACCAGCACTACAGGTGAGACAGCTCTCTCTCTCTGACCAGCACTACAGGTGAGACAGCTCTCTCTCTCTCTGACCAGCACTACAGGTGAGACAGCTCTCTCTCTCTCTCTGACCAGCACTACAGGTGAGACAGCTATCTCTCTCTGACCAGCACTACAGGTGAGACAGCTCTCTCTCTGACCAGCACTACAGGTGAGACAGCTCTCTCTCTCTCTGACCAGCACTACAGGTGAGACAGCTCTCTCTCTGACCAGCACTACAGGTGAGACAGCTCTCTCTCTGACCAGCACTACAGGTGAGACAGCTCTCTCTCTCTCTGACCAGCACTACAGGTGAGACAGCTCTCTCTCTCTCTGACCAGCACTACAGGTGAGACAGCTCTCTCTCTCTCTGACCAGCACTACAGGTGAGACAGCTCTCTCTCTCTCTGACCAGCACTACAGGTGAGACAGCTCTCTCTCTCTCTGACCAGCACTACAGGTGAGACAGCTCTCTCTCTCTGACCAGCACTACAGGTGAGACAGCTCTCTCTCTCTCTGACCAGCACTACAGGTGAGACAGCTCTCTCTCTCTCTGACCAGCACTACAGGTGAGACAGCTCTCTCTCTCTGACCAGCACTACAGGTGAGACAGCTCTCTCTCTCTCTCTGACCAGCGCTACAGGTGAGACAGCTCTCTCTCTCTCTCTGACCAGCACTACAGGTGAGACAGCTCTCTCTCTCTCTGACCAGCACTACAGGTGAGACAGCTCTCTCTCTCTCTGACCAGCACTACAGGTGAGACAGCTCTCTCTCTCTCTCTGACCAGCACTACAGGTGAGACAGCTCTCTCTCTCTCTGACCAGCACTACAGGTGAGACAGCTCTCTCTCTCTCTGACCAGCACTACAGGTGAGACAGCTCTCTCTCTCTCTGACCAGCACTACAGGTGAGACAGCTCTCTCTCTCTCTGACCAGCACTACAGGTGAGACAGCTCTCTCTCTGACCAGCGCTACAGGTGAGACAGCTCTCTCTCTGACCAGCACTACAGGTGAGACAGCTCTCTCTCTCTGACCAGCACTACAGGTGAGACAGCTCTCTCTCTCTGACCAGCGCTACAGGTGAGACAGCTCTCTCTCTCTGACCAGCACTACAGGTGAGACAGCTCTCTCTCTCTCTGACCAGCACTACAGGTGAGACAGCTCTCTCTCTCTGACCAGCACTACAGGTGAGACAGCTCTCTCTCTCTCTCTGACCAGCACTACAGGTGAGACAGCTCTCTCTCTCTGACCAGCACTACAGGTGAGACAGCTCTCTCTCTCTCTGACCAGCACTACAGGTGAGACAGCTCTCTCTCTCTCTGACCAGCACTACAGGTGAGACATCTCTCTCTCTCTCTGACCAGCACTACAGGTGAGACAGCTCTCTCTCTCTGACCAGCACTACAGGTGAGACAGCTCTCTCTCTCTCTGACCAGCACTACAGGTGAGACAGCTCTCTCTCTCTCTGACCAGCACTACAGGTGAGACAGCTCTCTCTCTCTCTGACCAGCACTACAGGTGAGACAGCTCTCTCTCTCTGACCAGCACTACAGGTGAGACAGCTATCTCTCTCTCTGACCAGCACTACAGGTGAGACAGCTCTCTCTCTCTCTGACCAGCACTACAGGTGAGACAGCTCTCTCTCTCTCTGACCAGCGCTACAGGTGCGTAGTGTGCGTTCGTTTTCGTTTGTTTTCGTTTTTGCGTTCGTTATCGTTTTCTGCGTTCGTTTTTTTGCGTTCGTTTTAGTTCGTTTTCGTTTTCATTTTTTTCTCGTTCGTTTTCGTTATCGTTCTCTTTTGTTGCGTTCGTTTTTTTTCGTTCGTTTTTTGCGTTCGTTTTTTTGCGTTTGTTTTTGTGCGTTCGTTCTCGTTTTAGTTCGTTTTCGTTTTCATTTTTTTTCGTTCGTTTTCGTTATCGTTTTTGTTTTTTGCGTTTGTTTTTTTTCATTCGTTTTCGTTATCGTTTTCTGCGTTCGTTTTCTACGTTCGTTTTTTGCGTTTGTTTTTGTGCGTTCGTTTTAGTTCGTTTTCGTGCTCGTTTTTTTCGTTAGTTTTTGTTTTTTGCGTTCGTTTTTTTGCGTTTGTTTTTGTGCGTTCGTTTTCGTTTTCATTTTTTTCCGTTTGTTTTCGTTATCGTTTTCTTTTTTTGCATTCGTTTTTTTTCGTTATCGTTTTCGTTTTTTGCGTTTGTTTTTTTGCGTTTGTTTTTGTGCGTTCGTTTTCGTTTTAGTTCGTTTTCGTTTTCTTTTTTTTGCGTTCGTTTTTGTGCGTTCTTTTTCGTTTTTGTTTTCGTTTTTGTTTTCGTTTTTTTCATTCGTTTTTTTGCGTTCGTTTTCGTTATCGTTTTCTGCTTTCGTTTTTTTTGCATTCGTTTTTTTTGCGTTTTTTTTGTGCGTTCGTTTTCGTTTTAGTTCGTTTTTGTTTAAAAAAGATTTCTTTCGTTTTCGTTATCTCTCTGACCAGCACTACAGGTGAGACAGCTCTCTCTCTCTGACCAGCACTACAGGTGATCAGGGTTCGCACAAGGTCCTTGAAATGCTTTATTTTTGAAAAGAATAAGTCAAGGCCTGGAATTCCTTGAAAACAGCCAATAATTTTTTTACACGGTGCTTTAAAAGTAATTGAATTTCAAATCAACCTTTCGCATTGAAAGTTTTGTTCATCCATGATATAATAGTTCTGAATCAAGAAATATAATTTTTTTTATCTAAAGTGTAACTAATTGTCGGAAATTGGTTTTAAGCCATAAATATTGGATCAGATTTCTTTTTCTATCAAATAAATGCATTTAAAAGTGAATTGTATCCTTTTAAAATGAAAAATAGTGCGTGGAAAAGTACTTGAAAGTCCTTGAATTTCATTTCGCAATGTCTGTGAGAACCCTGTGTAATATTCGTACATAATTATACGTTTTTAGCTGACTTGACACTCCTGTTACAAGGATGTACTAGATCTTTATGTGAACAGTTAGAACGTTCAAAGTCGCTGGAAATCCCAGCTGTTAGCAACTAGTGACAGAATTTGGTAGCATGTGTGAGAATATAATGATGATCTGGTAGCGACTTGTCTCGTGCTCCATAGATAATAATAATAATAATAATAATAATAATAATAATAATAATAATAATAATAATAATAATAATAATAATAATAATAATAATAATAATAATAATAATAATAATAATAATAAATAAATAAAAACAGCAGGGGTGACTATAATGAGACTGACTCGAGATATTACAAAACACAAATCTCTCAATTAGGTCATAATTAGGTGTCGGTGGTGCACGCCTGAGGACCAGGGCTAATTAATAGGCCTACTTAACAAGACATTAACCCTTTCACTACCACACTACAGAAGGTTAACCCGTTCACTACCACACTACAGAAGGTTAACCCTTTCACTACCACACTACAGACGGTTAGCCCTTTCACTACCACACTACAGACGGTTAACCCTTTCACTACCACACTACAGACGGTTAGCCCTTTCACTACCACACTACAGAAGGTTAACCCTTTCACTACCACACTACAGACGGTTAACCCTTTCACTACCACACTACAGAAGGTTAACCCTTTCACTACCACACTACAGACGGTTAGCCCTTTCACTACCACACTACAGACGGTTAGCCCTTTCACTACCACACTACAGACGGTTAACCCTTTCACTACCACACTACAGACGGTTAGCCCTTTCACTACCACACTACAGAAGGTTAACCTTTCACTACCACACTACAGAAGGTTAACCCTTTCACTACCACACTACAGAAGGTTAACCCTTTCACTACCACACTACATACGGTTAACCTTTCACTACCACACTACAGAAGGTTAACCTTTCACTACCACACTACAGAAGGTTAACCCTTTCACTACCACACTACAGACGGTTAGCCCTTTCACTACCACACTACAGACGGTTAACCCTTTCACTACCACACTACAGACGGTTAGCCCTTTCACTACCACACTACAGACGGTTAGCCCTTTCACTACCACACTACAGACGGTTAGCCCTTTCACTACCACACTACAGACGGTTAACCTTTCACTACCACACTACAGAAGGTTAACCTTTCACTACCACACTACAGAAGGTTAACCCTTTCACTACCACACTACAGAAGGTTAACCCTTTCACTACCACGCTACAGAAGGTTAACCCTTAACTACCACACTACAGAAGGTTCACCTTTCACTACCACACTACAGAAGGTTAACCTTTCACTACCACAATACAGACGGTTAACCTTTCACTACCACACTACAGAAGGTTAACCCTTTCACTACCACACTACAGAAGGTTAACCCTTTCACTACCACACTACAGAAGGTTAACCTTTCACTGCCACACTACAGAAGGTTAACCCTTTCTCTACCACACTACAGATGTGTTAACCTTTCACTACCCCACTACAGACGGTTATCCTTTCACTACCACACTACAGAAGGTTCACCTTTCACTACCACACTACAGAAGGTTAACCTTTCACTACCACACTACAGAAGGTTAACCTTTCACTACCACACTACAGAGGGTTAACCCTTTCACTACCACACTACAGAAGGTTAACCTTTCACTACCACACTACAGAAGGTTAACCCTTTCACTACCACACTACAGAAGGTTAACCTTTCACTACCACACTACAGAATGTTAACTCTTTCACTACCACACTACAGAAGGTTAACCTTTCACTACCACACTACAGAAGGTTAACCTTTCACTACCACACTACAGAAGGTTAACCTTTCACTACCACACTACAGAAGGTTAACCTTTCACTACCACACTACAGAAGGTTAACCTTTCACTACCACACTACAGAAGGTTAACCCTTTCACTACCACACTACAGAAGGTTAACCCTTTCACTACCACGCTACAGAAGGTTAACCCTTAACTACCACACTACAGAAGGTTCACCTTTCACTACCACACTACAGAAGGTTAACCTTTCACTACCACAATACAGACGGTTAACCTTTCACTACCACACTACAGAAGGTTAACCCTTTCACTACCACACTACAGAAGGTTAACCCTTTCACTACCACACTACAGAAGGTTAACCTTTCACTGCCACACTACAGAAGGTTAACCCTTTCTCTACCACACTACAGATGTGTTAACCTTTCACTACCCCACTACAGACGGTTATCCTTTCACTACCACACTACAGAAGGTTCACCTTTCACTACCACACTACAGAAGGTTAACCTTTCACTACCACACTACAGAAGGTTAACCTTTCACTACCACACTACAGAGGGTTAACCCTTTCACTACCACACTACAGAAGGTTAACCTTTCACTACCACACTACAGAAGGTTAACCCTTTCACTACCACACTACAGAAGGTTAACCTTTCACTACCACACTACAGAATGTTAACTCTTTCACTACCACACTACAGAAGGTTAACCTTTCACTACCACACTACAGAAGGTTAACCTTTCACTACCACACTACAGAAGGTTAACCTTTCACTACCACACTACAGAAGGTTAACCTTTCACTACCACACTACAGAAGGTTAACACTTTCACAACCACACTACAGGAGGCTAACCTTTCACTACCACACTACAGAAGGTTAACCTTTCACTACCACACTACAGAAGGTTAACCTTTCACTACCACACTACAGAAGGTTAACACTTTCACTACAACACTACAGAAGGTTAACCTTTCACTACCACACTACATAAGGTTAACCCTTTCACTACCACACTACAGAAGGTTAACCTTTCACTACCACACTACAGAAGGTTAACACTTTCACTACCACACTACAGAAGGTTAACGCTTTCACTACCACACTACAGAAGGTTAACCATTTCACTACCACACTACAGGAGGTTAACCTTTCACTACCACACTACAGAAGGTTAACACTTTCACTACCACACTACAGGAGGTTAACCTTTCACTACCACACTACAGAAGGTTAACCTTTCACTACCACACTACAGAAGGTTAACACTTTCACTACCACACTACAGAAGGTTAACCTTTCACTACCACACTACAGACGGTTAACCTTTCACTACCACACTACAGAAGGTTAACCCTTTCACTACCACACTACAGAAGGTTAACACTTTCACTACCACACTACAGACGGTTAACCTTTCACTACCACACTACAGAAGGTTAACATTTCACTACCACACTACAGAAGGTTAACCTTTCACTACCACACTACAGAAGGTTAACACTTTCACAACCACACTACAGGAGGCTAACCTTTCACTACCACACTACAGAAGGTTAACCTTTCACTACCACACTACAGAAGGTTAACCTTTCACTACCACACTACAGAAGGTTAACACTTTCACTACAACACTACAGAAGGTTAACCTTTCACTACCACACTACATAAGGTTAACCCTTTCACTACCACACTACAGAAGGTTAACCTTTCACTACCACACTACAGAAGGTTAACACTTTCACTACCACACTACAGAAGGTTAACGCTTTCACTACCACACTACAGAAGGTTAACCATTTCACTACCACACTACAGGAGGTTAACCTTTCACTACCACACTACAGAAGGTTAACACTTTCACTACCACACTACAGGAGGTTAACCTTTCACTACCACACTACAGAAGGTTAACCTTTCACTACCACACTACAGAAGGTTAACACTTTCACTACCACACTACAGAAGGTTAACCTTTCACTACCACACTATAGACGGTTAACCTTTCACTACCACACTACAGAAGGTTAACCCTTTCACTACCACACTACAGAAGGTTAACACTTTCACTACCACACTACAGACGGTTAACCTTTCACTACCACACTACAGAAGGTTAACATTTCACTACCACACTACAGAAGGTTAACACTTTCACTACCACACTACAGACGGTTAACCTTTCACTACCACACTACAGAAGGTTAACCCTTTCACTGCCACACTACAGAAGGTTAACCTTTCACTACCACACTACAGGAGGTTAACCTTTCACTACCACACTACAGCAGGTTAACCTTTCACTACCACACTACAGAAGGTTAACCTTTCACTACCACACTACAGAAGGTTAACGTTTCACTACCACACTACAAAAGGTTAACCCTTTCACTACCACACTACAGAAGGTTAACCTTTCACTACCACACTACAGAAGGTTAACCCTTTCACTACCACACTACAGAAGGTTAACCTTTCACTACCACACTACAGAAGGTTAACCTTTCACTACCACTACCACACTACAGAAGGTTAACCCTTTCACTAAACACTACAGAAGGTTAACCTTTCACTACCACACTACAGAAGGTTAACCCTTTCACTACCACACTACAGAAGGTTAACCTTTCACTACCACACTACAGAAGGTTAACCTTTCACTATCACACTACAGAAGGTTAACCCGTTCACTACCACACTACAGAAGGTTAACCTTTCACTGCCACACTACAGAAGGTTAACCCTTTCACTAAACACTACAGAAGGTTAACCTTTCACTACCACACTACAGAAGGTTAACCCTTTCACTACCACACTACAGAAGGTTAACCTTTCACTACCACACTACAGAAGGTTAGCCCTTTCACTACCACACTACAGAAGGTTAACCTTTCACTACCACACTACAGAAGGTTAACCTTTCACTATCACACTACAGAAGGTTAACCCTTTCACTACCACACTACAGAAGGTTAACCTTTCACTGCCACACTACAGAAGGTTAACCTTTCACTACCACACTACAGATGGTTAACCCTTTCACTACCACACTACAGAAGGTTAACCTTTCACTACCACACTACAGAAGGTTAACCTTTCACTACCACACTACATAAAGTTAACCTTTCACTACCACACTACAGAAGGTTAACCCTTTCACTACCACACTACATAAGGTTAACCCTTTCACTACCACACTACAGAAGGTTAACCTTTCACTACCACACTACAGAAGGTTAACCTTTCACTACCACACTACAGAAGGTTAACCTTTCACTACCACACTACAGACGGTTAACCCTTTCACTACCACACTACAGAAGGTTAACCTTTCACTGCCACACTACAGAAGGTTAACCCTTTCACTACCACACTACATAAGGTTAACCCTTTCACTACCACACTACAGATGGTTAACCCTTTCACTACCACACTACAGAAGGTTAACCTTTCACTACCACTCTACAGAAGGTTAACACTTTCACTACCACACTACAGAAGGTTAACCTTTCACTACCACACTACAGCAGGTTAACCCTGTCACTACCACACTACAGAAGGTTAACCTTTTCACTACCACACTACAGAAGGTTAACCTTTCACTACCACACTACAGACGGTTAACCCTTTCACTACCACACTACAGAAGGTTAACATTTCACTACCACACTACAGAAGGTTAACCTTTCACTACCACACTACAGAAGGTTAACCCTTTCACTACCACACTACAGAAGGTTAACCTTTCACTACCACACTCCAGAAGGTTAACCTTTCACTACCACACTACAGAAGGTTAACCCTTTCACTACCACACTACAGAAGGTTAACCTTTCACTACCACACTACAGAAGGTTAACCCTTTCACTACCACACTACAGAAGGTTAACTTTTCACTACCACACTACAGAAGGTTAAACATGTCCGACGTAACCCTCTGACTCCGCCCCCTCCAGTCCTCAATAACACTCTGTCTCCGCCCCCTCCAGTCCTCAATAACACTCTGACTCCGCCCCCTCCAGTCCTCAATAACACTCTGACTCCGCCCCCTCCAGTCCTCACATAACACTCTGTTCCCGCCCCCTCCAGTCCTCAACACTCTGACTCCGCCCCCTCCAGTCCTCAACACTCTGACTCCGCCCCCTCCAGTCCTCAATAACACTCTGACTCCGCCCCCTCCAGTCCTCAATAACACTCTGACTCCGCCCCCTCCAGTCCTCAATAACACTCTGTCTCCGCCCCCTCCAGTCCTCAATAACACTCTGTCTCCGCCCCCTCCAGTCCTCAATAACACTCTGACTCCGCCCCCTCCAGTCCTCAATAACACTCTGACTCCGCCCCCTCCAGTCCTCAATAACACTCTGACTCCGCCCCCTCCAGTCCTCAATAACACTATGTCGCCGCCCCATCCAGTCCTCAATAACACTCTGTCTCCGCCCCCTCCAGTCCTCAATAACACTCTGACTCCGCCCCCTCCAGTCCTCAATAACACTCTGTCTCCGCCCCCTCCAGTCCTCAATAACACTCTGTCTCCGCCCCCTCCAGTTCTCATGTAACACTCTGACTCCGCCCCCTCCAGTCCTCAATAACACTCTGTCTCCGCCCCCTCCAGTCCTCAATAACACTCTGTCTCCGCCCCCTCCAGTCCTCATGTAACACTCTGACTCCGCCCCCTCCAGTCCTCAATAACACTCTGACTCCGCCCCCTCCAGTCCTCAATAACACTCTGTCTCCGCCCCCTCCTGTCCTCAATAACACTCTGACTCCGCCCCCTCCAGTCCTCAATACCACTCTGTCTCCGCCCCCTCCAGTCCTTATGTAACACTCTGTTCCCGCCCACTCCAGTCCTCAATAACACTCTGTCTCCGCCCCCTCCAGTCCTCAATAACACTCTGTCTCCGCCCCCTCCAGTCCTCAATAACACTCTGACTCCGCCCCCTCCAGTCCTCAATAACACTCTGTCTCCGCCCCCTCCAGTCCTCAATAACACTCTGACTCCGCCCTCTCCAGTTCTCACGTTACACTCTTGTCTCCGCCCCCTCCTCTCTTGTCTCCGCCCCCTCCTCTCTTGGCTCCGCCCCCCCTCCAGTCCTCACAGACACACAGGACACCAGCCCGCAGCCGTCGGAGGAGCTGCTCTCCAGCCAATCGGAGCTCCGGGCCTCCAAGTGCCACCAGGACCGCCAGTTACCCAGCATCCCTCCCAACAGCGGCCTGATCGCCGACGGGCCGCCCGCCTCAGGAGACGGTACCTATGAGGTCAGCGATGGATACTGAGGATAGCGCTTAGCTTTTATTCTATCATCGGACTTGTAGATAGATACCCATAGTTGCATTAAAAGTCAACAAACGTCTTTTTATTTTATTTTTTTCAATGTGAACTTATCCCTGTGAGGCTGCAAAATTACAACATCACTTTTAGCTTTTAGCTATTTTTAAAAGAAGGGCTCATTTACATGTTACATGGGTCGTGTTGTTCAGCCTCACAAGGCTCTCTGATGGTCAACGTGTCTCAGGGTCGTGTTGTTCAGCCTCACCAGGCTCTCTGATGGTAAACGTGTCTCAGGGTCGTGTTGTTCAGCATCGCAAGGCTCTCTGATGGTCAACGTGTCTCAGGGTCGTGTTGTTCAGCCTCACAAGGCTCTCGGATGGTCAACGTGTCTCAGGGTCGTGTTGTTCAGCCTCACCAGGCTCTCGGATGGTCAACGTGTCTCAGGGTCGTGTTGTTCAGCCTCACCAGGCTCTCGGATGGTCAACGTGTCTCAGGGTCGTGTTGTTCAGCCTCACGAGGCTCTCGGATGGTCAACGTGTCTCAGGGTCGTGTTGTTCAGCCTCACGAGGCTCTCGGATGGTCAACGTGTCTCAGGGTCGTGTTGTTCAGCCTCACAAGGCTCTCGGATGGTCAACGTGTCTCAGGGTCGTGTTGTTCAGCCTCACAAGGCTCTCGGATGGTCAACGTGTCTCAGGGTCGTGTTGTTCAGCCTCACCAGGCTCTCGGATGGTAAACGTGTCTCAGGGTCGTGTTGTTCAGCCTCACAAGGCTCTCTGATGGTCAACGTGTCTCAGGGTCGTGTTGTTCAGCCTCACGAGGCTCTCTGATGGTCAACGTGTCTCAGGGTCGTGTTGTTCAGCCTCACAAGGCTCTCTGATGGTCAACGTGTCTGGAGGTCGTGTTGTTCAGCCTCACAAGGCTCTCGGATGGTCAACGTGTCTCAGGGTCGTGTTGTTCAGCCTCACAAGGCTCTCTGATGGTCAACGTGTCTCAGGGTCGTGTTGTTCAGCCTCACCAGGCTCTCGGATGGTCAACGTGTCTCAGGGTCGTGTTGTTCAGCCTCACAAGGCTCTCTGATGGTCAACGTGTCTCAGGGTCGTGTTGTTCAGCCTCACGAGGCTCTCGGATGGTCAACGTGTCTCAGGGTCGTGTTGTTCAGCCTCACAAGGCTCTCTGATGGTCAACGTGTCTCAGGGTCGTGTTGTTCAGCCTCACAAGGCTCTCTGATGGTCAACGTGTCTCAGGGTCGTGTTGTTCAGCCTCACAAGGCTCTCGGATGGTCAACGTGTCTCAGGGTCGTGTTGTTCAGCCTCACGAGGCTCTCTGATGGTCAACGTGTCTGGAGGTCGTGTTGTTCAGCCTCACGAGGCTCTCTGATGGTCAACGTGTCTCAGGGTCGTGTTGTTCAGCCTCACAAGGCTCTCTGATGGTCAACGTGTCTCAGGGTCGTGTTGTTCAGCCTCTCAAGGCTCTCGGATGGTCAACGTGTCTCAGGGTCGTGTTGTTCAGCCTCACAAGGCTCTCTGATGGTCAACGTGTCTGTAGGTCGTGTTGTTCAGCCTCACAAGGCTCTCTGATGGTCAACGTGTCTCAGGGTCGTGTTGTTCAGCCTCACAAGGCTCTCTGATGGTCAACGTGTCTCAGGGTCGTGTTGTTCAGCCTCACAAGGCTCTCTGATGGTCAACGTGTCTCAGGGTCGTGTTGTTCAGCCTCACGAGGCTCTCGGATGGTCAACGTGTCTCAGGGTCGTGTTGTTCAGCCTCACAAGGCTCTCGGATGGTCAACGTGTCTCAGGGTCGTGTTGTTCAGCCTCACGAGGCTCTCGGATGGTCAACGTGTCTCAGGGTCGTGTTGTTCAGCCTCACCAGGCTCTCGGATGGTCAACGTGTCTCAGGGTCGTGTTGTTCAGCCTCACAAGGCTCTCGGATGGTCAACGTGTCTCAGGGTCGTGTTGTTCAGCCTCACAAGGCTCTCGGATGGTCAACGTGTCTCAGGGTCGTGTTGTTCAGCCTCACAAGGCTCTCGGATGGTCAACGTGTCTCAGGGTCGTGTTGTTCAGCCTCACAAGGCTCTCGGATGGTCAACGTGTCTCAGGGTCGTGTTGTTCAGCCTCACAAGGCTCTCGGATGGTCAACGTGTCTGTAGGTCGTGTTGTTCAGCCTCACAAGGCTCTCGGATGGTCAACGTGTCTCAGGGTCGTGTTGTTCAGCCTCACAAGGCTCTCGGATGGTCAACGTGTCTCAGGGTCGTGTTGTTCAGCCTCACGAGGCTCTCTGATGGTCAACGTGTCTCAGGGTCGTGTTGTTCAGCCTCACAAGGCTCTCGGATGGTGAACGTGTCTCAGGGTCGTGTTGTTCAGCCTCACGAGGCTCTCTGATGGTCAACGTGTCTCAGGGTCGTGTTGTTCAGCCTCACGAGGCTCTCGGATGGTCAACGTGTCTCAGGGTCGTGTTGTTCAGCCTCACAAGACTCTGATGGTCAACGTGTCTCAGGGTCGTGTTGTTCAGCCTCACAAGGCTCTCGGATGGTCAACGTGTCTCAGGGTCGTGTTGTTCAGCCTCACCAGGCTCTCTGATGGTCAACGTGTCTCAGGGTCGTGTTGTTCAGCTCTCGGAGGGTCAACGTGTCTCAGGGTCGTGTTGTTCAGCTCTCGGATGGTCAACGTGTCTGGAGGTCGTGTTGTTCAGCTCTCGGATGGTCAACGTGTCTGGAGGTCCCACATTCTGGCCTCTGACGTCGCTGATGTTTAATTTGGGCCCTACATTATTAAAGGGTTATTTGTGTTGAGGTTTAATTTGTAATGAATAATTCATTAACGAATGGGTGGATCTCAAGTGGGTTGAATTGATTTGACTGTGAACGGGTACTTTAGGTAGAAATGAGAACAGTGTCTCCAGTCTGCAGCTCTGGGATCATGAGGTCATTTTAGTTTTAGTTTTTTTGAGGACTGCATACTTTTTTTTGCAAACTAAAATACTATACTTTATACTTATAGCACATGCATGAGCTTGGTCTCTTCTGAAAGATAATTCTGAAGTGTCTGATACAATGAAGGGAATCCTCTTTTAGTGCTAATGAAATAGAGTAACATAGGTCTGAACTGGAGTTCAACTTGAAGTTGTGTACTCACTTTTTCTGTAGTAGTTGCAATATCCAAAAGTATATTTCCAAAAGAATTGAAAAAAAAAAACACAAAAATCCGTTCAGAAATGAGTGATATAGAGCGATTTTGGTAAAATGTGAGGGGAAAAAAAGGTCTGCAGGTTTCCATTTTCTCAGACTCCAATGCATTCAGCGGAAAATTATCTTCCTGTTTTTCGCTCATGACTTTTCACCTAGATCCCTGATTCGCTTATCCCCACGCGGGGTACCATTGGGAAGCCTCACTTATTGCTTACAACCCTGTCCAATAATCTTTGAGATCGACAAATGATTGACGGAGCTAGAGAGCGTCGGGAGTCGGGAGTGGTATTCGATTTTTTTTTAAAGTATGCTAAAGACTTTGGCGCACGCCTCACGTATCGGCATGTAACTCGAGAACCGCTGAACGGCTTCTCTTGCCTGAAACTGCAATCGACAGACAACAAATAGGGCTTTCAATCAATATTGTATAAAATAATATGCACACCGAGCCGCTAGAGGTCGCTCTAGGATAATGAGAGGACTATTAATACACCACTCCTAGCTGCACCTGTAGCTCTAGGATAATGAGAGGACTATTAAATCATCACTCCTAGCTCCACCTGTAGCTCTAGGGTTATGAGAGGACTATTAATACACCACTCCTAGCTCCACCTGTAGCTCTAGGATAATGAGAGGACTATTAATACACCACTCCTAGCTCCACCTGTAGCTCTAGGATAATGAGAGGACTATTAATACACCACTCCTAGCTGCACCTGTAGCTCTAGGATAATGAGAGGACTATTAATACACCACTCCTAGCTGCACCTGTAGCTCTAGGATAATGAGAGGACTATTAATACACCACTCCTAGCTGCACCTGTAGCTCTAGGATAATGAGAGGACTATTAATACATCACTCCTAGCTCCACCTGTAACTCTAGGATAATGAGAGGACTATTAATACATCACTCCTAGCTGCACCTGTAGCTCTAGGATAATGAGAGGACTATTAATACACCACTCCTAGCTGCACCTGTAGCTCTAGGATAATGAGAGGACTATTAATACACCACTCCTAGCTGCACCTGTAGCTCTAGGATAATGAGAGGACTATTAATACACCACTCCTAGCTGCACCTGTAGCTCTAGGGTAATGAGAGGACTATTAATACATCACTCCTAGCTGCACCTGTAGCTCTAGGATAATGAGATGACTATTAAAACATCACTCCTAGCTGCACCTGTAGCTCTAGGATAATGAGAGGACTATTAAAACACCACTCCTAGCTCCACCTGTAGCTCTAGGGTAATGAGAGGACTATTAATACATCACTCCTAGCTGCACCTGTAGCTCTAGGATAATGAGAGGACTATTAAAACACCACTCCTAGCTCCACCTGTAACTCTAGGATAATGAGAGGACTATTAAAACACCACTCCTAGCTGCACCTGTAGCTCTAGGATAATGAGAGGACTATTAATACATCACTCCTAGCTGCACTGTAGCTCTAGGATAATGAGAGGACTATTAATACACCACTCCTAGCTGCACCTGTAGCTCTAGGATAATGAGAGGACTATTAATACACCACTCCTAGCTGCACTGTAGCTCTAGGATAATGAGAGGACTATTAATACACCACTCCTAGCTCCACCTGTAGCTCTAGGATAATGAGAGGACTATTAATACATCACTCCTAGCTGCACCTGTAGCTCTAGGATAATGAGAGGACTATTAATACATCACTCCTAGCTCCACCTGTAACTCTAGGATAATGAGAGGACTATTAATACACCACTCCTAGCTGCACCTGTAGCTCTAGGATAATGAGAGGACTATTAAAACATCACTCCTAGCTGCACCTGTAACTCTAGGATAATGAGAGGACTATTAAAACATCACTCCTAGCTGCACCTGTAACTCTAGGATAATGAGAGGACTATTAATACACCACTCCTAGCTGCACCTGTAACTCTAGGATAATGAGAGGACTATTAATACATCACTTCTAGCTGCACTGTAGCTCTAGGATAATGAGAGGACTATTAAAACATCACTCCTAGCTGCACCTGTAACTCTAGGATAATGAGAGGACTATTAAAACATCACTCCTAGCTCCACCTGTAGCTCTAGGATAATGAGAGGACTATTAATACACCACTCCTAGCTGCACCTGTAACTCTAGGGCAGGGGTAGGCAACCTTAGGCACGCGTGCCTGCATAGGCACGCGGGGGCATTTGCATAGGCACAGGGGGCAGCAGTAAAAAAAAAATGTTTGCTTTGAAATATTATAGTGAAATATTTTGCACTGTTTGTTGTCGCATTTATCTTGTTGAAATCCTCCCACAGGTTCTTTTTACTACCACATATTTAATTGAGACCCTTTATTTGTTTATTATTTCAATTTAGCTGGAAATACATTGCTACATCATTCAGTAACATTTGCAGAGCCTTATAACAAAAATATTATTACGGTCACCATTGTGACCAGTGGGATTAATCAACTAATTTTATTATTTATTTTTCTATTTCATTGAACATTGCACATGTTAAAAGCCATATTTTTTACTCAAAATGTGAGTATTACCAAGTCAACTTGTGTTCTTAAAACAATGACAATAAACATAGTTTTATTAGGTTGAAATAATGTGGTTGTGTACTTATTTTTCTGGATTATTATGGATTGAAAACTGAAAACCTTAATGCACAGTAACTGAACTCAATATTTTTAAGTTCTGGTAACTTATTATTATATATTTTTTACAGTGTAGTCTTGCGATCAATCAAAACTTATTTACACGATATACCTCACATTCACCCTCCATTCACATCCTGGTGTTCTCCATTAGGCCTGTAGGTGGAGCTATGACAGCACACGTACAGTACACACACCGATGGTGTGTGATGTGTCCAAAAATGAATGGGCAAATGTGAGTGAAATGGTCGCACTGTATGCAGCTGTTTGTCTGCATTGCATTCCCCCCCCCCCCCAACTCAGATTTAGGGTTGATACAACCATCATAATAATATTGTTAATAATAACAATAACGATAATGATGTAATAATGTAAAAATTATCATTAAAAATACCTGATTATGAGAAAAAATATTTACGATGCATGGAATATTGTTGAGGCACACTAGTTACAACTATATTTCAAACAGGCACTCCATGTCAAAAAGGTTGCTGACCCCTGCTCTAGGGTAATGAGAGGACAATTAATACACCACTCCTAGCTGCACTGTAGCTCTAGGGTAATGAGAGGACTATTAATACATCACTCCTAGCTGCACCTGTAGCTCTAGGGTAATGAGAGGACTATTAATACACCACTCCTAGCTGCACCTGTAGCTCTAGGATAATGAGAGGACTATTAATACATCACTCCTAGCTGCACCTGTAACTCTAGGATAATGAGAGGACTATTAATACATCACTCCTAGCTGCACCTGTAGCTCTAGGATAATGAGAGGACTATTAAAACATCACTCCTAGCTGCACCTGTAGCTCTAGGATAATGAGAGGACTATTAATACATCACTCCTAGCTGCACCTGTAGCTCTAGGATAATGAGAGGACTATTAATACATCACTCCTAGCTGCACTGTAGCTCTAGGATAATGAGAGGACTATTAAAACACCACTCCTAGCTGCACCTGTAGCTCTAGGATAATGAGAGGACTATTAAAACATCACTCCTAGCTGCACCTGTAGCTCTAGGGTAATGAGAGGACTATTAAAACATCACTCCTAGCTCCACCTGTAGCTCTAGGATAATGAGAGGACTATTAATACACCACTCCTAGCTGCACCTGTAGCTCTAGGGTAATGAGAGGACTATTATCACTCCTAGCTGCACCTGTAGCTCTAGGATAATGAGAGGACTATTAATACACCACTCCTAGCTGCACCTGTAGCTCTAGGATAATGAGAGGACTATTAATACATCACTCCTAGCTGCACTGTAGCTCTAGGATAATGAGAGGACTATTAATACACCACTCCTAGCTGCACTGTAGCTCTAGGATAATGAGAGGACTATTAATACATCACTCCTAGCTGCACCTGTAACTCTAGGATAATGAGAGGACTATTAATACATCACTCCTAGCTGCACCTGTAGCTCTAGGATAATGAGAGGACTATTAATACATCACTCCTAGCTGCACCTGTAGCTCTAGGATAATGAGAGGACTATTAATACATCACTCCTAGCTGCACCTGTAACTCTAGGATAATGAGAGGACTATTAATACACCACTCCTAGCTGCACCTGTAACTCTAGGATAATGAGAGGACTATTAATACACCACTCCTAGCTGCACCTGTAACTCTAGGATAATGAGAGGACTATTAATACACCACTCCTAGCTGCACCTGTAGCTCTAGGATAATGAGAGGACTATTAAAACATCACTCCTAGCTGCACTGTAGCTCTAGGATAATGAGAGGACTATTAAAACACCACTCCTAGCTGCACCTGTAACTCTAGGATAATGAGAGGACTATTAATACATCACTCCTAGCTGCACTGTAGCTCTAGGATAATGAGAGGACTATTAATACATCACTCCTAGCTGCACCTGTAACTCTAGGATAATGAGAGGACTATTAATACATCACTCCTAGCTGCACCTGTAACTCTAGGATAATGAGAGGACTATTAATACACCACTCCTAGCTGCACCTGTAGCTCTAGGATAATGAGAGGACTATTAATACATCACTCCTAGCTGCACCTGTAACTCTAGGATAATGAGAGGACTATTAATACACCACTCCTAGCTGCACTGTAGCTCTAGGATAATGAGAGGACTATTAATACATCACTCCTAGCTGCACTGTAGCTCTAGGATAATGAGAGGACTATTAATACACCACTCCTAGCTGCACCTGTAGATCTAGGATAATGAGAGGACTATTAATACATCACTCCTAGAGCTGCACCTGTAACTCTAGGATAATGAGAGGACTATTAAAACACCACTCCTAGCTGCACCTGTAGCTCTAGGATAATGAGAGGACTATTAATACACCACTCCTAGCTGCACTGTAGCTCTAGACTAATGAGAGGACTATTAATACACCACTCCTAGCTCCACCTGTAACTCTAGGATAATGAGAGGACTATTAATACACCACTCCTAGCTGCACCTGTAGCTCTAGGGTAATGAGAGGACTATTAATACATCACTCCTAGCTCCACCTGTAGCTCTAGGATAATGAGAGGACTATTAATACACCACTCCTAGCTGCACCTGTAACTCTAGGATAATGAGAGGACTATTAATACATCACTCCTAGCTGCACCTGTAGCTCTAGGATAATGAGAGGACTATTAATACACCACTCCTAGCTGCACCTGTAGCTCTAGGGTAATGAGAGGACTATTAAAACATCACTCCTAGCTGCACCTGTAGCTCTAGGATAATGAGAGGACTATTAATACACCACTCCTAGCTGCACCTGTAACTCTAGGGTAATGAGAGGACTATTAAAACACCACTCCTAGCTGCACCTGTAGCTCTAGGGTAATGAGAGGACTATTAAAACACCACTCCTAGCGCCACCTGTAGCTCTAGGATAATGAGAGGACTATTAATACACCACTCCTCGCTGCACCTGTAACTCTAGGGTAATGAGAGGACTATTAAAACACCACTCCTAGCTGCACCTGTAGCTCTAGGGTAATGAGAGGACTATTAAAACACCACTCCTAGCTCCACCTGTAGCTCTAGGATAATGAGAGGACTATTAATACATCACTCCTAGCTGCACTGTAGCTCTAGGATAATGAGAGGACTATTAATACATCACTCCTAGCTGCACCTGTAGCTCTAGGATAATGAGAGGACTATTAATACATCACTCCTAGCTGCACCTGTAGCTCTAGGATAATGAGAGGACTATTAATACATCACTCCTAGCTGCACCTGTAACTCTAGGATAATGAGAGGACTATTAAAACACCACTCCTAGCTCCACCTGTAGCTCTAGGATAATGAGAGGACTATTAATACACCACTCCTAGCTGCACCTGTAGCTCTAGGATAATGAGAGGACTATTAATACATCACTCCTAGCTGCACCTGTAGCTCTAGGATAATGAGAGGACTATTAATACATCACTCCTAGCTGCACCTGTAGCTCTAGGATAATGAGAGGACTATTAATACACCACTCCTAGCTCCACCTGTAGCTCTAGGATAATGAGAGGACTATTAATACACCACTCCTAGCTCCACCTGTAGCTCTAGGATAATGAGAGGACTATTAATACATCACTCCTAGCTGCACCTGTAGCTCTAGGATAATGAGAGGACTATTAAAACATCACTCCTAGCTGCACAGAGCAGGGTCTCCCGATGTTATCCGTGTCAGTGGGTTCTCTGCAACAGCCGGTCATTTTAGAGTTTGGCAATTTAAACTATTTAAAAGCTTTTAAAAAATTGGAACGTTAACTAAATATATAAAATCAAGGACAAAATGACCGGATAAACAGGACTGTTTGGATTTTTCTTCAGGTTCTGTCCCCTCTTAGTTACGGTTACTGTATGTCTGACAAACTTCCCAAGATGAACTCCCGTTACTATCCACTTCAGCAAGTAACCGCTCCACGAAAACTCCCGTATGACCTTTTTCGCCTCAATTTCGCTTCATCTCGAAGTACGGTATTTTTTTTATTGATGCAGCGCACAGAGCAGTGACATCAGAGGAAGTAGCGTCTCGAAACCCCGCTGGATTGGTGGATCGCTATGTCAGTCATTCTTTTCCAAATGGGTCAGTTGTAGAAATGCACTGGATGAGGGAGGATACATCCTAACAGTTGGGGGGGAGCGACAGTGGCTCAGGAGGTAGAGCAGTCGTCTGGTAATCCGGAGGTTCCCGGTTTGATTACCGGGCAGCATGTGTGTCCTTGAGCAAGACACCCCTAACATCCTAACTGCTCCCGATGAGCAGGTTGGCACCTTACATGGTCGCCTCCGCCGTCGGTGTGTGAGTGAACGGGTGAAGTGTGAGGAACAACAATTGTTTAAATTTTTTTATCCACTTTTTCTCCTTATTTTCTATTTTTTTCTCCCATCCCAATTTCGTGTTTCCAATTCTCCCCTCCCCTGTCTTGAACGTTGCTAGACTATGCCTCCCACTGGTCGGCTGTAGTGAGGATAGAAGCCTTGCATCACGTGTCCCCTCCGCGTCTATTCGAATACCAACCGGTTCGTGCTTCCGCGTTCGCGTTTTGCACTCTGATTGGCCGCTGACCTACGCTAGTTTTGCATTGGTTTATATTTCTAATCAAGTACTCAAAACCAACATTTTTCAGCCTCTGGATTTCAGGCTGTTATGGCCTGGCTCCGCCCATAAGCACTTTGAGTGATAGTCAGTCCAGAGAGAGAGAGAGAGAGAGAGAAACTCAGCGTCTCCCAGAGAGAGAGAGAGAAAAAAACTCAGCGTCTCCCAGAGAGAGAGAGAGAGAGAGAGAGAGGAAAAGTGTAAACACTCTGCGTGTCCTCCCGGGAGCATGAGCTGTGGCGCAGCGCGGTGGTGGACTTCCTCGAGAGGGAGAGGGAGCCGGGAGGACACGCAGAGTGTTTACAGTTCTCTCTCTCTCGGTTCGGGAGCATGAGCTGTGGCGCAGCGCGGTGGTGGACTTCCTCGAGAGGGAGTCCACCACCGTGGGTCTATCTCTCTCTCTCGCTCGCTCTCGCTCGGCAGCTAGAGGGGGGCGGGCGTTATTATGCAAATACGCACCATATGACGTCACGAATAGGCTAATTTTCAGATGACTCACTTGAGGGAGGGACATTATTGTGAGAGGAGAATTGGAAGAATGTGCCAAATCGAGAATTAGAGACATAGATCCTATTACTATAAGTCCACATAGCTAGAAAATAACCCTAAACACTGGAAAAGGTCATTTATAAGATAGTTCCCCTTTAATTAATTTATCCTCTCTGGTTGGATGGTGTGTATGTATATGTATGTATTGTGCTGTATAATGACAATACATTTGAATCGAATCTCATTTTGAAATCGCTACGCTGCCTATGGACACGATTGCATTGCACCATGGTGATCCACTCAACAGGTAGCGATTTCAAAATGAGATTCGATTCAAATGTATTGTCATTATACAGCACAATAAGCGGCGTAGATAAGGGGGGCGTACTAGCGTAGGTCAGTGGCCAATCAGAGCGCGAAACGCGAACGCGGAAGCACAAACCGGTTGGTATTCGAATAGACACGTCCCCTCCGCGTCTATTCTTATCCTAACGCATGTTTGCTTCCGCGTTCGCGTTTTGCGCTCTGATTGGCCACTGACATTTCTGGTCGCGCCAATCGTGTGACGGCAAGTTCTTTCGCCGGTTAAGCTTAGGCACTCTTTCGAAGTTGGTTAAGGTTAGAGTTTGTCTTAGAGCAGGGCGATAGAACGCCAGCCCTGATTCCAAACTCTAACCTTAACCAACTTCGAAATAGTCGCCTAAGCTTAACCAGTGATAAACTAGGCGTTAGGTAGTTTGCTGCTGGTCGAGGTGGAAATGGGCGCGTCACGCGATTGGGCGCACATGTCACATGACCAGAAACGTCAGTGGCTAATCAGATCGCACCAGAAACGGCAGTGGCCAATCAGATTTGCAAAACGCGAACGCGGAAGCAAACATGCGTTAGGATAAGAATAGACCCCTCCGGTACACGAGGAGGCAGCCTGTCGCATCTTTTCACCGCAGCAGCTCGAACTCTCAGTGGCGAGGAGTAACGCGTGGGAGGCTCACGCTGCCCCCGATACTTCCTATTTCCGCTGCACCGGCGTCACCCAACCGACCTGTAGGAGTCGCTGTCCACAACGTCCAATCCCTACCCACCGGCTTTCCCACCCTCTAACACTGCCAGTTGTGTTAGTATGACGGCCGGCCAAGTCGGTAGCAACGCAGAGAGCTGGGCTCGATACCAGCATCTCCTGCATTGGTGGCGAGCGCCTTGCCCACTGCGCCACTCAGCCGCCTGAGGAACAACAATTGTAAAGCACTTTGGATAAAAGCTGTTTCTCCTCTCCTCTCAATATCCCTCTCTCTCCTATTGTGATCATTTCCCCTCCCCTTTCTTCTCTCCTCCTTTTATCCTACTCTCCTCTTTTCTCTCTCTCCATACCCTCCTGTTGCAATGTCGTCTTCTCTTCTCTTCTCTTCTCTTCTCTTCTCTTCTCTTCTCTTCTCTTCTCTTCTCTTCTCTTCTCTTCTCTTCTCTTCTCTTCTCTTCTCTTCTCTTCTCTTCTCTCCTCGCCTCTCTTCTCCTCCCCTCTCCTCTCCTCTTCTCTCCTCTCCTCTCCTCTCCTCTCTCCTCTCATCTCATCTCCTCTCCTCTTCTCTTCTCTTCTCCTCTTGTCTCTTCTCCTCTGCCCTTCTCTCCTATCTCCTCCCCCCTCTCTGCCCTTCTCTTCTCTCCTCTCTCCTCTCCTCTCATCTTCTCTTCTCCTCTCCTCTCCTCTCTCCTCTCCTCTCATCTTCTCTTCTCCTCTCCTCTCCTCTCCTCTCTTCTCCTCTCCTCTCCTCTGCCCTTCTCTCCTCTCCTCTTCTCTTTTCTCTCTCTCACCAAAATGCAGCCATTTACCATCTTCTAACCCGCTCTCCAGGTGGTGAAGGCGGCATCGCGTGACGTCAGCATGGAGGACTCCCTGTACGAGACGGTGAAGGAGCTCAAAGAGCGCCCCACGCCACTCTGCCTCCCCAACGGCACCTCCTCCTCCTCCCGCCCCGCGCCACTCTGCCTCCCCAACGGCACCTCCTCCTCCTCCCGCCCCGCGCCGCTCTGCCTCCCCAACGGCACCTCCTCCTCCTCCCGCCCCGTGCCACTCTGCCTCCCCAACGGCACCTCCTCCTCCTCCTCCCGGCCGCAGAGCTGCACCGACGGCCCCCCCCCGGACCCCGCCCAGCCCCTCCCTCTCCCCCACCGCCCCGCCTCGCTCCTCAACGGCCACCTCAGCCCCGGCACGCCCGAGCGCGGCCCGCTGTGCGCCGGCGTGGAGTACGCCTCCGTGGACCTGAACAAGAAGAGCCGCTACAGCGCCGACATGGAGGCCAGGCGGCGCTCCGACCACGCCAACATGGCCGCCGCGGGGGGGGAGAAGGAGGAGGAGCCGGAGGAGGAGCTGCCCCCCCCCCTGCCGGAGAAGGTTCTGGATGAACATGACAACCGGCCGGTCGTGGTGAACGGCGTGGTGGGGGCTGGTCTGCACAACGGAGAGGTGAGGAGGGGGTGTGAGTGAGTGTGTGTGTCCTGGTTCTCCTACCGTTGTGGGGACCAACATGTGTGCATGGGCCAGACCCCACAAGGATAGCTATTCAGTGTTGGGGTTAGGTTGAGGTTAAGGTAAAGGGTTAGGGTTAGTAGGGCTGGGCGATATGACGATATTATATAAATATCGGGTACAGTTAATTAACGATACACTTTTTAAACGTATCGTGGATATCGTGATGTTTTGCCCAAGAGGATTGTGTCGCGTCAATCTGGTCCACACGTTCAAACTTTTGAACAACGCCACCCCCACACACACACTACTGCATCAAAGTTACTACTTATGATAAAGGCATTCGTTTTGTGGCATTAACGTTATATAGTTCATATCTCAGCCTGTGCACCGCTGAGTTGTGCCCATTCTGCGGTCTGTTAATAAAGTTTTCAATCAGACAGATGTATAGAAAGGCTTTTATTATAACATTCGTTGCAGTAAAATCATTATGCCTCGTTTAGTCATCTTGCGGAGCTAAAAGCTAAACGTCGACCGCGGGGAGCTTCTGTTGTCGTTGTCGTTGAGCTCTCGTCAAAATCAATGGCGGATATAGCGGAAGTAAAAAATGCATACGCGCTTGCCGATTGGTGCTAAGAACAGCAGGGCGGGTGCAAGCGGTGTGACGTAATTGGCAGACTCGACTGTCAATCAAAATTATTCTGTTTTCAATTCATCAAAACATTTAGAGACATACAAATATACAGTAGTTTCATAAAAATGCTAAAATGCTATTTATTGATTGATTGATTGATTGATTGATTGATTGATTTAAAACTTTATTAACATATTGCAGAATGGGTACAGTACGGCTCAATACATACAGTTGTTAAGGGGATGCAGACCAGAGAAAGACTTTCGTCTTGTTTACATCAGGGTCCCCCATTTTCAATTCATCATATTTCATATCTAAATCATATAATATCTCATTGCTAAATATATGCAATATATAATCTAATAATCCAATAATCTAAATCTAATATATAATATAAAAATGCTAAATGCATGGGTATTTTATTTTGTCTTTAATGTTAGCTTGCAAACTCAAATACTGTCTTGGTAAGCCTCATAATGAATTTTTTGGGGAAAAAAAGAAAAACATTGTGATGTGTATCGTGTATCGCCGAAAGGTCAGAAAATATCGTGATATCATATTTAGGCCATATCTCCCAGCCCTAAGGGTTAGGCATGTAGTTGTTATGGTTAAGGTAAGGTGTTAGGGTTAGGGTTAGGCATGTAGTTGTTATGGTTAAGGTAAGGTGTTAGGGTTAGGGTTAGGCATGTAG